>NW_027645690.1:177500-183100 GCF_949357685.1 Gobio gobio | reverse complement strand
TTATATTTAAGCTCAGTCGTGGCCATTATTATATCTTTACATCAAAGCATGTAAACATTGTCTTGACATAATTCTAACAAAATTCAACCAAATTTCATTCAAAATGTAAGATGGCAAAATAGCCCCCAATTGAAGAATCACCCAGATAACTAATGTTATCTAATGAACCTTATTGTAAAGTGTTACCGAATAAATAAGTAAAACTAAAAGCAGATGAGGGCTTAAATACATTTTTAGAGAAGTGTAGCCCTCGTAAAAGTAGTAACGTTATCCAAAAACAGCCCATTCATTCATCACTTTGTTTTTAGCATGCAAATCGCGGTTGACATGTTTACACTTCTAAAGCATATTTACACATCACATGTCAACTCCACACAGTTGTAACACCATCTCTAGGGTCTTAAGAAGTGAACTAGAGTGTCTGATCACGTTTTTGAAGAATTTCCAGGGATCTTCAGGTCATTACAGCGGCGATTGGTAGCTCATTCATTCATTTTCAATGCATTTAGCGTACTCGCGGTTGATATATTATATTATGATACATATTATCATGTAAATCCTTGAACATAAGGCATATTATCCAAAAATATATCGAGTTTCATTGATTACTTAGCACATAATTATACCAAACGTACCTGAGAGTAAATAAACAGTCCACTCGGTCATAACAGCTCGATGACGTATCCCGATCCTCGCTCAATGATTGGTCTGTTGAGCGCTGAGCTCTGCTCAGCATTGCTCAACCATTGGCTGATCGCTGCTCAGCATTGCTCAACCATTGGACGGCTGACGATCCCTTAGGTACTTGGAGGAGAATTCGCCTGGGAATACCAGGTGCTATAAGCATTTTTGTTTTAGAAAGAAGAAGAATTCCAAAAAAAAAAAAAAAAAAAAAAAAAAAAAAAGAGTGCCTGAGCCTATTCAATAGCCAGAATTTGGCTGCGGATTTCGCTTATGGCCATACCACCCTGAGCAAGCCCGATCAGAGTACGAAGAAGAAGAAGAAGAGTTCTTGAACTCTTAAATAGCCAGAATTTGGCAGCAGCTTTCGCTTATGGCCATACCACTCTGAGCACGCCCGATCTCGTCTGATCTCGGAAGCTAAGCAGAGTCGGGCCTGGTTAGTACTTGGATGGGAGACCGCCTGGGAATACCAGGTGCTATAAGCATTTTTGTTTTAGAAAGAAGAAGAATTCCAAAAAAAAAAAAAAAAAAAAAAAAAAAAAAAAGAGTGCCTGAGCCTGTTCAATAGCCAGAATTTGGCTACGGATTTCGCTTATGGCCATACCACCCTGAGCAAGCCCGATCAGAGTACGAAGAAGAAGAGGAGTTCTTGAACTCTTAAATAGCCAGAATTTGGCAGCAGCTTTCGCTTATGGCCATACCACTCTGAGCACGCCCGATCTCGTCTGATCTCGGAAGCTAAGCAGAGTCGGGCCTGGTTAGTACTTGGATGGGAGACCGCCTGGGAATACCAGGTGCTATAAGCATTTTTGTTTTAGAAAGAAGAAGAATTCCAAAAAAAAAAAAAAAAAAAAAAAAAAAAAAGAGTGCCTGAGCCTGTTCAATAGCCAGAATTTGGCTGCGGATTTCGCTTATGGCCATACCACCCTGAGCAAGCCCGATCAGAGTACGAAGAAGAAGAAGAGTTCTTGAACTCTTAAATAGCCAGAATTTGGCAGCAGCTTTCGCTTATGGCCACACCCCTCTGAGCTGGTGCAAAGAGTGTTTGAAGCTTCAAGCTATTTTCTGAACTTTCAGGTTGAATTTAAAGTTTTGTTTTCTCCAAGTTCTCCGTTTTGTTTTCTCCCCGCTCACCTGCAGCGTTTGCTGTTTGTGGGGGGAGGTTTTTTGAGTTTGTTTTGATATTGAATGGAGCACATGGAGGGAAACAATGGAGTGCAACAAACAGGCCTAGGACCTAAAAAAGGCACCGGGAATCACGTTGAAATGGAGGAGAAGATGTTTGACAAGAAACTAACAGTGAGTGTGGAGATTGTTGGAGAGGAGAAAATCACAATGATGGAGTTACCTAGAGGAATCAAGGAAGTGTGTGGAGCGGTTAATGGATGCCGGTTTAAAGGAGACCAAAAATATGAAATCACAATGAATCACATAAAAGGGAAGGAAAGACTGATTGATGGCTTTAAAATTAGGAACTGTCAAATTATGGCCAGAGATCTTGCTAATGATGAGCTTGTTGTTTCATTCATGAATCTACCGGTTTACATAACAGACGAGGAGATTCTGGAGAAGCTTAATGGTTGGGGGGTCAAAGCAACAACCCCGATCAAGAGGAGGAAATGGCCGGGAACGGACATTGCAGATGGGACTCGCTTTTGTAAGGTCAAATTCTCAGACACTGTTCAGTCGTTGCCGTACTCGACCAAATTTGAAACGCTGGAGGGTGCAGAGTATTTTCGGGTAATTCACAACAAACAGGTGAAAGTCTGTCGTATTTGTATCCAACCTGGACATGTATTAAGAGACTGCCCTGAATTCGCCTGTCATAAGTGTGGTAAACAAGGGCATTATGCCAGAGAGTGCGAAGAATTGAGTGGTGCACGGTACAGTGATATGATGGGGGATACGAGCTCGTCCAAGGGAGCGCATGGGGAAGAGAACCGAACCATACAAGGAGGCGCGATGGGGAGTACCTTTGATGATATGGGCAGTCAGCCACTGCATTCGGGACAAGAGGACCACACAACTCAAGCCGAGGGTGGCACTCCCAGCCTCCAGAGAATGGGACCAGTGGACCGGCGGTTAATGGACAATAAAGAAAAGGAAGGGCATGTGAGTAAAACAACTGTGGTCGATGAGACCCCAAAATCTCCATGTTTGGCTAAAATTGACTATAGAAGTAAGAATGAGAGTAATGGTGATGATGATGATGATGATGATGATAGTGACGATGAGAGTGATGATGCTGAGTATGATGACGATGAGTATGATTTGTATAATGAAACAGCTTGTGAAAATATGCAACTGATTGGTAGAAAAAAAAGGCTGCTAAATGACAAAGGAGAGAAGGGGAACCTAAAGAAAAAGAAATGAGGTACATCCTGCTTCTTTTAACTACTGCTATGATTAAAGTAGCGTCCTTAAATACTAATGGACTTGGAAACATGCGCAAAGCTTATGGGTTTACAGCATTTAGTGAGCATGATGTATTAGAATTTCAAGTGGGTAAAAAGTATGTGATTTTTGTGTTATGCCTCAATTTATTTTTTATTTTTTTTGGGTTGCTCTCATGGCCACGGTAACATCAATAAACATAAATGGGTTAAGGGATAAAAGGAAGATGAAAGATTTACTATTTACATATAGGAGTGATATAATTTGTATACAGGAAACAAATTGGGAAGAAGATAAGGTGAGGGAGATGAGAGAAGAGTGGAGGGGGGATATATATTATAATAATGGAGCCAGTAATGCAAGAGGTGTGGCAATATTAATAAAAACAGACAAAGTAGATAATATAAAAGAAATATATAAAGATCAGAGAGGAAGGATTTTGGTAGTGGAATTTAAGTATGGAGAGATAGATTTTAGATTAATAAATATATATGTTCCAAATATAGAATTGGACAAGAGAGAGGTTATAGAAGAGTTAAGAGGGTTGGTGGTTGGGAAATGCATTATAGTGGGAGACTTCAACACAAAATGCAGTAGATTGGATGTCGGCAAGGGAGTAAAATTTAGATGGGAGAAGTCGAGGGGATTGTTGTTGGATATAATAAGGGACAAGGGATTGATAGATGTATGGAGATATGAAAATCCAGATAAGAGGGAATTCAGTAGGAGGCAGTTAAGGGAAGGGATATTGAAACAGAGTAGAATAGATTTAGTGTTAGCAAAGGAAGGAATAATTAGGTATATAGATGGGATAAGGTATCAAGAAAATAGTTTAAGTGATCATGATAGTGTTAGATTCAAAATCAAGATAGGAAATGAAGAGGTAGGAGGAGGGATGTGGGTATTGAATGCAGGGTATATTGAGGAAGGAGAATATGAGATGCAGATGAAAGATTTATTGAATAGAGAGAATGAGAGGATAGATGAGTATAAAAGGAATGGTGTCACAGATGATGGAATAGGAGAGAGATGGGAGAAAATGAAGGATCAAATCAAATCAATTAGCATAAAATACAGTAAGAAAAGAAGGAGGAAAAAGATAAAGGAAGAAAGTTTGTTAAGAGAAAGATTGAGAGAAGAGTTAGACAAGGTAGAGGATGAAGACGGATACAGTATGGAAAAATATATAGAGGTTAAAATGGCATTAGAGAAATATGAGAGAGAGAAATGTAGAGGAGCAATCTTAAGAAGCAAGGCAAAATATGCATTAGAAGGTGAAAAATGTACAGGGTATTTTTTGGGTCTTGAGAAAAGGAGACAAAGTAAAACATATATTCATGAAATAAATACAAAAGAAGGTAAGACAACAAAAGACTATGTAGAGATTTTAGAGAGAGTACAGGAATTTTATGAAGAATTATATAAAAAGGGAGGAGTAGATGAGAAAAGTATGGGTGATGTGTTGGAAAGCGTGGAAAATGTTCTAATGAAGGAAGATGGAGACTGGTGTGATAGGGAGATAGAAGAGGCAGAAGTGATAGAAGCAATAGGGGGGTTAAAGAGCGGAAAAAGCCCGGGAAGTGATGGAATAGGTATTGAGTGGTATAAGGTATATAAAGAAGAGGTAGCACCAATATTGGTGGAAGTATTTAAAGGAATAGAAAGAACAGGGGTAGTACAAGACAGGATGGTAGAGGGAGTGATAGCTTTAGTTTATAAGAAGGGAAATAGATTGGATATAGGGAATTACAGACCAATCAGTCTGCTAAATGTTGATTACAAAATATTGACCAAAATTTTAGCTAATAGGGTAAAAAGAGTGATTGGGGGTATAGTGCAACCAACGCAGAGTTATAGTGTACCAGGTAGGGATATAGCGGATACGATAGCGACAATAAGAGATGTGATAGAATATATGAAACAAGATAGGAAGGGAGGAATTGTATTGGGGATAGATTGGAATAAAGCTTTCGATAGGGTTGAGCATGAATATCTATTTAGAGTATTAGAAAAGTTTGGATTTGGGGTGAAAATGGTGGGATGGGTGAGGAAACTATATGAGAGGGCAAAGAGCTGTGTAAAGATAAATGGAGTGTTAACGGATAAGTTTGAGATTGCAAGGTCAGTGAGACAGGGATGTCCCCTGTCTGCATTACTATATGCAATTTCTGTAGAGCCCCTAGCCACATTAATTAAAAGAGATAAAAAGATAGTCGGGATTGATTTGCCGTATGGAGGTATTTGTATTATAAATCAATATGCAGATGATACCACAATCACTGTGAGGAGAGGAGAGGATGTTAAAAGAGTTCTAGAGATCGTAGAGAAATATGGGAAGGCATCGGGGGCGAAAATAAATAGGGAGAAATCAGATTTGATGTATATAGGAGAGGTAGAGAGAGTAGAGGTTGGGGTAAAAGTAGAAGAAAAGTATCTAAAAGTGCTGGGGGTGTATTTAGGGGTAGAAAGCCAAGAGGCAAGAGATGTGACTTGGACCGGAGTGATTAACAAAATAAGAACAG
>NW_027645690.1:157500-160000 GCF_949357685.1 Gobio gobio | reverse complement strand
AGCAGTTTAATACAAAAGATTAAGAGGAGGGAAGAGCAAACAGTTAGACAGATTTTGAAGGATGAATTACAAAAAGAGAATGGAGATATAGAAACAATTTTAGATTATGAGAACAGGTTAAAAGAGATTGAAGGTGAAAAATGTAGAGGAGCTATGATAAGGAGTAGGGCAAAAAATGTAATGGAAGGGGAAAGGTGCACAAAATTCTTTTTTAGCTTAGAGGAAAATAGACAAAGGGCGGATACAATAAAGGAGGTATTAAAGCTGGACGGAAGTAGAACGAAAGAGAGTAAGGAGATATTAGAACGTGTAAAAGAGTTTTATGCGCGTCTTTTTAAAAGTGAAGGGACGCAAGAAGAAGAAAGGCAGTTTTTATTAAGTAAGGTAAAAACAAAAGTTAATAAAGAGGATAAAGAAAGGTGTGATATGGATTTGTTAGATGAGGAAATAGAGGCAGCCATATCACAGTTGAATAATGGTAAAAGTCCAGGGGCAGACGGTTTGACTAGTGAATTTTATAAGACTTTTAGGAATATATTAACGCCGGTTCTTAAAGAGATATATAAGGTAATATATGATAAAGGAAAAGCAAGCCAATTGATGAGAGTAGGAATGGTGAAATTAATTTTTAAGAAAAGAGGCGATTCAGCAGATTTAAAGAACTATAGGCCTATATCAATGTTAAATACAGATTTTAAAATTTTAGCCAAAGTTTTAGCAAATCGTTTAAAGAAGGTTTTACCAGAAATAATAACAACAAATCAAGCGTATTCAATTATAGGGAGGGACATTACAGATACGGTTATGAATATAAGGGATAAAGTAAGCTATATGATTGAAAACAAAAAGGAAGGATACATTTTTAGTTTAGATTTGGAAAAAGCTTTCGATAGGGTAGAACATGATTTTTTATTTGAACTTTTAGAGCATTTTGGCTTCGGGGATAGTTTTATAAAATGGATTAGAGCTTTATATACAGATGCAATTAGTTTTATAAAGTGCAATGGTTTTATGACAGATGTTTTTAGCTTAACAAGGTCTATAAGGCAGGGATGCCCGTTATCAGCCTTGTTATATAGTATTGTAGCTGAACCGTTAGGTTTAGCAGTTGCAGAAGACGTAAATATTAAAGGGGTTGGCTTTGGTGGATCAGAAAAAGAACAAAAAATTTACCAATATGCGGATGATACCACTTTAATTCTAAAAGACACTGAGAGTATTGAGGGAGCTATGGGGAAAATACAAAAATATTGTAAGGGTTCAGGAGCAAAAATAAACATAGATAAAACTGTAATGATGAGAATAGGAACAGCTAAACAATTACCTGACTACCTTAATTTTAAAGAGGAGACAGAAAATATGAAAATCCTGGGAATTCGAATTGGGAAAGAGGAAAAGAAAACTAGAGATATAATATGGGATGAGATTTTAGGAGGAATTGAGAGGAGGTTGACATTTTGGAGACAAAGAGTGTTGGGCTTAAGAGGGAAAGTTTTGGTTGTGAATGCTCTGATGCTGTCAAAATTATGGTATACTTTAGAAGTAACGCCTTTACCTATATGGGTTTTTAAGAGACTGAAAACGTGTATTTTAAAGTTTATATGGGATGGGAAACCTGCAAAGATTGCATATGATACATTGATAGGACCGGTTGAGAAGGGAGGTTTAGGCTTGTTAGATCCCGTTTTAAGAATGAAGAGTTTAAGGGTTAAAATAATGAAAAAATTCTTGAATAAGGATAACAGACAAGAGTGGAAGGATGGGATGAAGTATTTTTTAAATAAGTGTGGGGGTCTTAATATGGGAGATGAAATAATATGGATGAAATTGAAAGAACATATGATAAAGGGTGTACCAGAATTTTATAGAGAAATTTTAGGAGCATGGAAAGAATTTTTACCGGCAGTTGTGTATAAGCCTGAAGGAATGAAAGAGTTTTTAAATCATCCTTTGTTTTTAAACTCTAATATTTTATGTGAAGAAAAGGAATTATATTTTAAACAATGGGTTGCAGCGGGAATGACTAAAGTGAAAGATATCTTGTACGAAGTAATAGAAGGTTTTATACCATTACAAGGTGTAATAGATGAAATTGAGGGGATTGGGGAGGATGTTGAAAGGGGTTCTGTTAAAAAACAATTTGACAAAATCAAAGGAGCAATTCCCATGGAATGGATAGAAGGAATAGAAAGAAAGGTTGAAGGGAGGGGAAAGGTGGAAGTGCTTTTAAAAGAAAGTGGGAATACAATTTCATTTCAATTATGTTCTTTAAAGTTGTTTTACAATTTTTTTAGAATGAGGATTTTTGTTCAACCTATAGCAGAGGTTTTTTGGAAGAGGTTATTCCCAGAGACTGAAAAGGAAAATATTTGGGATAATCTAAGAATACGATACATGGATCCAATGATGGAGAATTTTAATTTTCTTTTAAGGCACAATGTAATTTATACAAAAATGAGACTATGTAAAATGAGGATTGCTCAGAATGCAAAATGTGATG
>NW_027645690.1:150000-152500 GCF_949357685.1 Gobio gobio | reverse complement strand
GTTATAATGATTCAAGAAACAAATTGGAGAGACGATGTAATGGGTGAGGTTAAAAAGAAATGGAAAGGGGATGTTTTGTGCAACCATGGAGATGGGAGGAGAGGGAGAGGAGTAGCAATCTTAATCAAAAAAGGGGTGTGTGAGGATGTAAAAGAGGTGTATAATGATCAGGAGGGGAAGTGTATGGCTGTGGAAATAGAAGAGGGGGGAGAAAAAATTATTTTATGTAATGTACATGCACCGGTTATCGAAAAAGAAAAAGTGGACTTCTTTAAAAAGCTGAAGGTATGCATGGGAAAATGGAAAAGGTTTTTAATAATTGGGGATTTTAATACGGTGTTTAGCAAGATGGATTTAGCAGAGGGAATGGTTTTTAAATCAGACGGAGGGAGGAAAGAACTGAAGTGTATAATGGAAGAAAATGATTTAGTGGATATATGGAGGAAAAGAAATGAAGGTGCTAGAGAATTTTCAAGACAACAGGTGGTTAAAAATTGTATGTGTGCTAGCAGAATAGACTTTGCAATGTGTAAGAGTGAATTTATGAATACGGTTGATAATATTTATTATAAAAAAACATCACTAAGTGATCATAAAGTTGTATGGGTGCAGATTGACTCAAGTGGGATGAAGAGAGGGCCGGGGTTATGGATTCTGAATACAGAATTTTTAAAGGAAATTAGTTTTAAGAAAGGAGTAGAAGAGGTGATAAAAGAAGAACAGAAGGATCAATTGTACAAAGAAGACAAAAGAATTTGGTGGGATAATGTTAAATACAGAATTGGGGCATACGCAAAAAACTTTGGTAAAATGTTGAAGAGGGTAAGGAATTGTGAAGAAAATAAAATAAGAAAAGAATTAAAAGATATTCTGAATGAGGGAGGTGGGAATGTGGAAAGATATTTAATATTGGAAAAAAAACTTAAAGAAATAGAAGAAAGGAAATTTAGAGGGGAGGTGATAAGAAGCAGGGCAAAATATGAAATAGAAGGGGAAAAATGCACAAAGTTTTTCTTTAATTTGGAGAAAAGTAGGCAGAGAGAAGGGATAATCAAAGAGATAAAAAGAGAAAGTGGCGAGATAGTGAAAGAAACAGAAGAGATTTTAAAAGAAATAATAGATTTTTATAAGAAGTTGTTTAGCAAAGGACAAATCGAAAAGACAGAAAAAGAATTTTTAATTGGGAAAATAAGGAAAAAATTGGATTTAGATGATAAAAAAATGAGTAATGAGGAGATAAGAAAGGAAGAAATCGAAAATGCTATAATGCAATTAAATAATGGGAAAAGTCCTGGAAGGGATGGGCTGTCGGGTGAGTTTTATAAACATTTTAAGGATGTGTTGACACCAATTTTAAAGGAAGTGTATGATGAGATATTTAAAAGGGAAGAAACGAGTCATTTTATGGGGATTGGGGTTATTAAGCTAATTTTCAAGAAAAGAGGAGATAAGAATGAATTGAAAAATTATAGACCAATAACCATGCTAAATACAGACTATAAAATTTTAGCGAAGATATTAGCAAACCGACTAAAGAAAATTATGCCAAATATTATTGAAACAAATCAGGCGTACGCTGTCGAAGGAAGGGATATTACAGACACAGTGTGTAGCATAAGGGATGTGGTGAGTCATATGGTAGAGGGAAAGAAAAAGGGATATGTAATAAGCCTAGATCTAGAAAAGGCATTTGACAGAGTAGAGCATGAATTTTTGTTTGAAATTTTAGAAAAGTTTGATTTTGGACAGAATTTTATAAAATGGTTGAAGATTTTATACAAAGGGGCGAAAAGCCAAATAAAATGCAATGGGTTTTTAACTGGAGCTTTTAGTGTTTCAAGGTCAATAAGACAAGGCTGTCCTTTGTCAGCCCTACTATATAGTTTGGTAGCTGAATCCCTGGGGTTAGCAATAATGGGAGAAAAGGAAATCAAAGGGGTGGATCTAAGACAAAATGAGGAATTACAAAAAGTTTATCAATACGCAGATGACACAACGCTAATAGTGAGGGATGTCAACAGTGTTAAAAAGGCAATGGAAATTTTAGAAAAGTACTGTAAAGGATCGGGGGCCAAAATAAACATACAGAAAACAGTTTATATGAACATAGGAGGGGGGGAGAATATTCAAAGCTTGTTTCCTTTTAAAGAAGAAGAGGGCTTAAAGGTGTTAGGAGTTAGAATAGGGAAAAATGAAAGAGTAATGAGGGACATGATGTGGGATGAGGTGATTGGAAGGATGGAAAGAGTTTTGAATTTTTGGAAACCGAGGGCTCTAACATTGAGAGGGAAGGTGTTAGTACTGAATGCCTTAATGTTAGCGAAAATGTGGTACGTGTTGGGAGTTACGCCGATGCCAAGGTGGATAGGCAAAAGAATAAAAGCAGTGGTTTTGAAGTTCCTATGGGACTCAAAGCCATCTAAGATCGCATATGAAACAATAATAGGGGATGTGAAAGATGGAGGATTGGGGCTACAGGATCCGGAATTAAAGAAAAAGA
>NW_027645690.1:135000-140000 GCF_949357685.1 Gobio gobio | reverse complement strand
GAAGAGTTCTTGAACTCTTAAATAGCCAGAATTTGGCTGCGGATTTCGCTTATGGCCATACCACTCTGAGCACTTGGTACGATCCAGGAAGTGAGTTGGCAGCAGGAGGGAGAGAAAGGCTCTCCCAAACTTTTTGATTTAAGTTTTAGTGGAATATTATCCGGATTTCTTTTGTAGGAATTAATTTAGTTTTTTGGTTGTGCTACCCTGAGCAGAAACAGCTGCTCGGGGGAGGGCAAAATGAGCATTTTGCTCACTATGGACGGATCAACTGGTATTGACAAAGAAATGGCTAAGGACAAGGAACAAGCGCAAGGAATTGAGGAGGAGCAGGGGAGAGTGCAAAGAGGAAGAGTGGAGAGAAGGGAAGAAGGAAGCAAGCGAGAACAACAAAAGAAGTATGCAAAGGAGGCAACATTGATTGTAAATATGGCTGAGGTGGATGGAGGAAAAGCGGAGGATGTGATCGTTGCTCTGATAGCAAAGGTGGGAGTGACAAAGGTGTTGGCGGTGAGACCAAGATTGAACAATGAATTTGAAATAACTTTGGAAAATGAGGACATTTGTGAAAATTTTGAGGATGGCTTAATGATCAAGGGGATCCGCTGTGAGGTGAGGAGGTTGAGCACAAGGGAGTGCATTGTTTCTTTTATGCACCTGCCTTCCTACATAACGGATGAAGAGATTAAAAGCAAGCTTAATGCATGGGGCGTCTCAACAACATCAGAGATCAGAAGGAGGTACTATCCGGGCATGAGTATCACGGATGGGACTAGGTATGTGAGGGTTAAATTCCCAAGGGACGTTCCCTCTCTTCCATACAGCACGAGGTTTGAAACTGCGGAAGGAGCACAGTATTTTAGAGTGATACATGACAGACAGGTGAAGATTTGCCGTCTGTGTATGGATCCCGGGCATGTAATGAAAGACTGTCCCGAATTCAGGTGCCATAAGTGTGACGAGCTGGGGCACTTTGCAAGAGAATGCGATGCGGCAAGATGTCCTGACTGTAAGAAGGTGCTCGTTAAATGTGAGTGCCAGTTGGAGGCGGAAAATGTGGAGAATGTGGAGGGAAACAACGCAGCAGCGGAGGAAACACAAAATGAAGAGGAGGAAGATCAGGAGCTAATGGAAGAAATGGAGCAAGAGGAAGGGGAACAAGTTGGAGAGACGGTGGAGAACGATGGGGAAAAAGGACAAGAAGGGGAGAGTGCGGAGAGTAAAGAAGGGGAGCAGGTTTCATTGGAGAGCCAAGAGGAGGAGGAGGAGGAGGAGGAGGAGGAGGAGGAGATGGAGGAGGAAAGAATGAAGGACAGTAAAAAAGACTGGGAAAAGGTGAAAACAACAAGACGTCGTCTGTTAAAGGTAATGCAAAAGCATGAAAAAGCCAAAAGAAGACATTTGATGAAAAGGGGAATGGAGGATGAAGGAATAAAGGGAGGGGGAGGGGTTCAAAATAGATTTGGGGTATTATTGGGGAGGGGTGATGAAATGAAATGATGAAGGAAATGTGGATTCTTTTTTGTACAATGGTTCTGAGTATTGCAACCATTAATGTTCGTGGGTTATTAGATATGGGAAAATTTGAAAGGCTGAAAGAAGGTTGTAAAATGGCAAATGTTATAATGATTCAAGAAACAAATTGGAGAGACGATGTAATGGGTGAGGTTAAAAAGAAATGGAAAGGGGATGTTTTGTGCAACCATGGAGATGGGAGGAGAGGGAGAGGAGTAGCAATCTTAATTAAAAAAGGGGTGTGTGAGGATGTAAAAGAGGTGTATAATGATCAGGAGGGGAAGTGTATGGCTGTGGAAATAGAAGAGGGGGGAGAAAAAATTATTTTATGTAATGTACATGCACCGGTTATCGAAAAAGAAAAAGTGGACTTCTTTAAAAAGCTGAAGGTATGCATGGGAAAATGGAAAAGGTTTTTAATAATTGGGGATTTTAATACGGTGTTTAGCAAGATGGATTTAGCAGAGGGAATGGTTTTTAAATCAGACGGAGGGAGGAAAGAACTGAAGTGTATAATGGAAGAAAATGATTTAGTGGATATATGGAGGAAAAGAAATGAAGGTGCTAGAGAATTTTCAAGACAACAGGTGGTTAAAAATTGTATGTGTGCTAGCAGAATAGACTTTGCAATGTGTAAGAGTGAATTTATGAATACGGTTGATAATATTTATTATAAAAAAACATCACTAAGTGATCATAAAGTTGTATGGGTGCAGATTGACTCAAGTGGGATGAAGAGAGGGCCGGGGTTATGGATTCTGAATACAGAATTTTTAAAGGAAATTAGTTTTAAGAAAGGAGTAGAAGAGGTGATAAAAGAAGAACAGAAGGATCAATTGTACAAAGAAGACAAAAGAATTTGGTGGGATAATGTTAAATACAGAATTGGGGCATACGCAAAAAACTTTGGTAAAATGTTGAAGAGGGTAAGGAATTGTGAAGAAAATAAAATAAGAAAAGAATTAAAAGATATTCTGAATGAGGGAGGTGGGAATGTGGAAAGATATTTAATATTGGAAAAAAAACTTAAAGAAATAGAAGAAAGGAAATTTAGAGGGGAGGTGATAAGAAGCAGGGCAAAATATGAAATAGAAGGGGAAAAATGCACAAAGTTTTTCTTTAATTTGGAGAAAAGTAGGCAGAGAGAAGGGATAATCAAAGAGATAAAAAGAGAAAGTGGCGAGATAGTGAAAGAAACAGAAGAGATTTTAAAAGAAATAATAGATTTTTATAAGAAGTTGTTTAGCAAAGGACAAATCGAAAAGACAGAAAAAGAATTTTTAATTGGGAAAATAAGGAAAAAATTGGATTTAGATGATAAAAAAATGAGTAATGAGGAGATAAGAAAGGAAGAAATCGAAAATGCTATAATGCAATTAAATAATGGGAAAAGTCCTGGAAGGGATGGGCTGTCGGGTGAGTTTTATAAACATTTTAAGGATGTGTTGACACCAATTTTAAAGGAAGTGTATGATGAGATATTTAAAAGGGAAGAAACGAGTCATTTTATGGGGATTGGGGTTATTAAGCTAATTTTCAAGAAAAGAGGAGATAAGAATGAATTGAAAAATTATAGACCAATAACCATGCTAAATACAGACTATAAAATTTTAGCGAAGATATTAGCAAACCGACTAAAGAAAATTATGCCAAATATTATTGAAACAAATCAGGCGTACGCTGTCGAAGGAAGGGATATTACAGACACAGTGTGTAGCATAAGGGATGTGGTGAGTCATATGGTAGAGGGAAAGAAAAAGGGATATGTAATAAGCCTAGATCTAGAAAAGGCATTTGACAGAGTAGAGCATGAATTTTTGTTTGAAATTTTAGAAAAGTTTGATTTTGGACAGAATTTTATAAAATGGTTGAAGATTTTATACAAAGGGGCGAAAAGCCAAATAAAATGCAATGGGTTTTTAACTGGAGCTTTTAGTGTTTCAAGGTCAATAAGACAAGGCTGTCCTTTGTCAGCCCTACTATATAGTTTGGTAGCTGAATCCCTGGGGTTAGCAATAATGGGAGAAAAGGAAATCAAAGGGGTGGATCTAAGACAAAATGAGGAATTACAAAAAGTTTATCAATACGCAGATGACACAACGCTAATAGTGAGGGATGTCAACAGTGTTAAAAAGGCAATGGAAATTTTAGAAAAGTACTGTAAAGGATCGGGGGCCAAAATAAACATACAGAAAACAGTTTATATGAACATAGGAGGGGGGGAGAATATTCAAAGCTTGTTTCCTTTCAAAGAAGAAGAGGGCTTAAAGGTGTTAGGAGTTAGAATAGGGAAAAATGAAAGAGTAATGAGGGACATGATGTGGGATGAGGTGATTGGAAGGATGGAAAGAGTTTTGAATTTTTGGAAACCGAGGGCTCTAACATTGAGAGGGAAGGTGTTAGTACTGAATGCCTTAATGTTAGCGAAAATGTGGTACGTGTTGGGAGTTACGCCGATGCCAAGGTGGATAGGCAAAAGAATAAAAGCAGTGGTTTTGAAGTTCCTATGGGACTCAAAGCCATCTAAGATCGCATATGAAACAATAATAGGGGATGTGAAAGATGGAGGATTGGGTCTACAGGATCCGGAATTAAAGAAAAAGAGTTTTAGAGTCAAAATAGTGAAAAAGTTTTTGAGTGAAGGAAATCAGGCACAATGGCCAGAGATAATGAAGTTGTTTTTAAACAAATGTGGAAATATGAACATTGGGGCAGATATTTTAGGGATGAAATTGAAGCAAACTTTGATGTTTGGAATCCCAGAGTTTTATATTGAGGTTTTAGAAGCATGGGGGGAATTCAAAATAAATGTAAGCATGATTCCTAGATGCAGAGAAGAAATGTTAAATCAACCATTGTTCTTAAATGACAATGTATTATATAATGGAAAAGAGTTGTACTTCAATAAATGGATTAAGGCTGGATTTAGGAGAGTGAGGGATGTATTATATGAGGTAAAAGAAGGATTCTTTCCGTTCCAAGCAATAGTGGATGAGGTGAAAGAGGTTGATGACGACATAAATGTAAAGATTTTGGAAAGACAATATGAACAGGTGAAAGAAGCGATTCCTGGGCAATGGGTTAAGACGATTGAGAAAGAAAATGGAAATGAAAGGGGAAAAATGAAGGTATTTATAAAAGAGAAAGGAGAAGATGTTCCTTTTAATCAAAGTTCAGTGAAGGAATTTTATGTGTTTTTTAGGAATTCAGTGTTTAAAGAACCAGCGGCAGTAAAATTTTGGGAAAAAGTTTTTAACGATTTTGATAAGAAGATGTTATGGAAAAATCTGTGGAAATGGTATATGGATGCAGGAATGGGAAATTTGGACTTTTGTATAAGGCATAATATCATATTTTCAGAATTAAAACTGCACAAAATGGGTCTAACTGAAAATGCAATGTGTAAAGTTTGTCTGGTAAAGGAGGAAGGAATTCTACATATGTTCCTGTCATGTTCAGAACTACAAGCTTTCCAACTGAAAATG
>NW_027645690.1:107500-125000 GCF_949357685.1 Gobio gobio | reverse complement strand
TGGAGCTGGAAAACTGATTGGACTTAGAAGGAAGAATAACAATGAGTTCGAAATGACTATGGAAAGTGAGATGGACTGTGATGTACTGGTGAACGGAGTAACGATTAATGGCATGGACTGTGAGATAAGGAAACTGTGTGCTACAGAGAGAATGGTTTCCTTCTTGAATTTACCAAGTTATATAAAAGATGAGGAGATAGTTCAAAAACTGATCAGTTGGGGTGTAACTCCCATTCTACCTCTTAGAAGGAGATATCATCCAGGGACAACGGTGGCGGATGGAACACGATTCATCAGGGTAAAGTTCCCAAAGGAGGTCAAGTCTTTACCCTACAACACAAAAATAATCACTGAAGAAGGAATACAATATTTCCGTGTTATTCACGATAACCAAGTGAAGACATGCAGGATATGTGCAAGTCCAGAGCACGAGAAAAAGGATTGTCCTCAGTTCAGATGCAGAGACTGTCTGGAGCAGGGGCATTATGCGTGGGACTGCAAAGCTCCACGGTGCCAAGGCTGCGACAAGACAAGGTCAAGATGCAGATGTGAGATGGACGACGAGGAAAATGAGGACACAGCAATTGAAGAACAAGAGGTGATGGGAGTTACAACAACTGAAAGTTTGAACGATGAACAATGGCAGACTCAAGGAGATAAAGAAGGAAAAGATGCTGAGGGAGAGGAGAACATCAACATAGATGAGAATAAGGAAAAGAATGAAGATAGACAACAAGGAATGGAGATGGACGAAGGAGTGGACAAAGAGGATCTAGATGTGACTAAAACAGACTTTTCGAAGGAACAGGAGGATGGGGACACTAAGATGGACAACAAAAAAGGACAAGAAAAGGAAAAGGCGGAGGATATGGGAATAAAGACATTGACTGAGGTAAGAGGAGCGGTAAAAGGAGAGAGTACTTCTGAAATGGAAAGCATAGGGAAGGGACTGAATAAATGTGTACCAAAAGGAGGAATAGACATTGACAAGGTCCTTATGAAACAAAAGAGAAGAAGAGAAGAATTAAAGGAAAGGATGGAGAAGAAGAAAGATAAGAAGAGAGAATCAAGATTAGGATTTCTTGAATAAGATAGAATAGAATGATGGCTGGACTATGGGTTGTTTTTTTCTCTGTATTACTGATGAGTTTATGTTTTGCATCACTGAATGCAAGAGGTTTGACAAAATGCCAGAAAATGGAGAAATTGACGTATTTGACCAAAAAATGTGATGTTTTATGCTTACAAGAAACCTTTTGGGAAGATAAAATAAGTGATGAAATAAGAAAATTATGGGATGGAGAAATGTATATAAATTGTGATTTGCAGAGGAAGAGAGGTGTTGCCATATTAATCAAAAGAGGGATTTTTGAGGAAAATGACATAGATTACAAAGACACAAATGGCAGAATTATAATGGTTAAACTATTATATAAAGATAGAGAAATAAAAGTGTGTAACATTCATGCACCAAATGAGGAAAAAGAAAAGTTTGAATTTTATAAACGTCTAAATATTTTAATGGAAAAACAAGAAAACATTTTTATGATTGGGGATTTTAATACAGTGTTGCAAAGAATTGATATAGATGATTCAATGGTTTATAGAGCTGATAGAGGGAGGAATGAATTATATAATATAATGAGGAAATATGATATGGTTGATGTGTGGAGAGAGAGAAATGGTTTAAAAAGAGATTATTCAAGAAGACAAATAGTTGGAAGAGATTTAAAGCAAAGTAGAATAGATTTATGTTTATGTAAGAGAAAAGAATTACACTACGTTTTAAAGGCTTTTTATAAAAATTATAGCGAAAGTGATCATGATTTTTTATGGATAACGATGGATTTTAATGAGATTATCAAAGGACCAGGAATGTGGATGTTAAATACAGATCTTTTAAAAATGGAAATATACAGAATTGAAATAGAGGGTATAATAATCAATAGTGTTAATGATGAAATGTTTGAAGAAGAAAAAGGATTTTGGTGGGATGTTTTGAAAAATAGAATAAAGAGGTTTTCAATAAACTTTTCTAAAAAAGTACAGAGAGCTAAAAGAGTGTCAGAAAATAAAGTTAAAAAGGAATGGGATGAAGAAATGAGAAAAATAACAGATGGAGAGAAAAACATTGATAAGATAATAGAATTGCAAGAAAAATTGAGGAATATAGAGGAAGAAAAGTGTAAGGGAGCAATGATAAGAAGCAGAGCAAAGGATATAGTAGAAGGAGAAAGAAGTACTAAATATTTTTATGAATTAGAGAAAAATAGACAGAAAGCAGATTTAATTGCAAGCATTAATATTCAAGATGGCCAAATAGTGAAAGACAAGGAGGGAATTTTAAAGGAAATTAAAACATTTTACAAAGACTTATTTACAGAAAATGAGTTAAGTGAAGAGGATGAGGAATTTTTATTAGAGAAAATCAAAAGTAAAGTGAATAAGGAAGACAGAGAAATGTGTGAGGGTAATATTACAGAGATGGAAATAGAAACTGCAATAGATCAGTTAAGGAATGGAAAAAGCCCAGGAATAGATGGATTACCAAATGAATTTTATAAAGTTTTTAAAAATATCTTATGTCCTATACTACATGAAATATTTATTGATGTTTTAAAGAAGGGTGAATTAACACAAAGTATGAAGAAAGGAGTTGTAAAAATAATATACAAGAAAAAAGGGGATAAAGGAGATTTAAAAAACTACTGGCCACTAAGCATGCTGAACACGGACTACAAAATATTAACTAAAGTATTAGCAAATAGATTGAAAGAAGTGGTACCAAATATAATCACTACTAATCAAGCATATGGAGTTTTAAATAGAGATATCTCTGATATTTCGAACAGTATTAGAGATCTGATATGGTACATGAGAGATAAAAAAGAAACGGGTTATATAATAAGTGTAGATTTAGAAAAAGCTTTTGATAGAGTAGAGCATAAATATTTGATGGATGTAATGGAGAAGTTTGGATTCGGGGAGATTTTCATAAAATGGATAAAATGCTTATATACAGACATTACAAGTTGTGTTAAAGTGAATGGGTTTTTAACTGAGGATTTTAAAATAACAAGGTCGATCAGGCAAGGTTGCCCCATGTCAGCATTGTTATACACTTTAGTGGCCGAAACTCTAGGACTGGCAGTAGAAAAGGAAAAAAATATCAAAGGAATATCAATAAAAGAAGAAGAAACTGAACATAAGATATATCAATATGCTGATGACACTACATTATTTATTAAAGATATTAAAAGTGTAGAAAAAGTTATGGAGGTGTTGGGAAAATATTGCAGAGGAACGGGGGCTAAAGTCAATCAAGAAAAAACCACATACATGAGAATTGGAAGAGTGAATGAATTACCTGTTGAAATACCATTTAAAGAACAGAAAGGAAATATGAAAATTTTAGGAATTAGGGTTGGAGAAAATGAAAATGTGATCAGGAATTTGGTATGGGAGGAGGTTTTAAAGGGAATGGAAAAGAGGTTGAACTTCTGGAAATTAAGGAACTTGTTTTTAAAAGGGAAGGTTTTAGTAATAAATTCTTTGTTTTTATCTAAAATGTGGTACGTGTTAGGTTCTGTGAGTATGCCATTATGTGTTTACAAAAAAATAAAGTCTTTAATTTTAAATTTTGTATGGGAAGGTAAACCGTCGAAAATTGCATACGATACTTTAATTGGTCAAGTTGAAGGAGGAGGGCTGGGATTATTAGATCCATTAATAAGAATGAAAAGCATAAGAATAAAAGTAGTTAAAAAATATTGTAAAGATGGGAAATATGATTGGAAAGGGTTAATGAGATATTTTTTAAATAAGTGTGGTCAAATAGGAGATGGAGTTTTATGGATGAAATTAAAGGAAAATATGATGAATGGAATTCCTGAGTACTATAAAGAAGTTTTAAAAGCATGGGGAGATTTTAGTAAGCATGTTGTTTGTACGTCTTTTAATAAAGATGAGATTTTAAGACAACCACTGTTTTTAAATAAGTTAATTAAAAGAGGGGAATACACAATTTTTTATAAAAAATGGTATAATGCGGGGATAAGACAAATAAAAGATATAATGTATGAAGTAATACCCGGTTTTGTGCCGACCCAAGTAATAAAAGATGCAATTGAAGAAAATTATGGAGAAGAAAGTAAAGTAGTTTTAGAAAATCAATATGGAAAATTAAAGGAGATAATACCAAAGGAATGGATACAAATTATGGAAGAGAAAACAAAGACAAATGACAGAATGGTGGTTAGTGTTAAAATCAATGATGAACAACATGCTTTTAATGATCTTAAATTAAATATATTTTATTTGTGTTTATGTAAAGATGTTTTTATTGAACCAAAAGCAGAACAATATTGGAAAAGACTTTATCCCAATATAGAAGCAAAGGAATTGTGGCAAAATTTAAGAGAATGGTGGAAAAGTCCAGAGTTAGAGAATTTTGATTTTATTTTAAGACACAATTGTTTGTTTACTGAAATGAGACTGTGTAAGATTGGCATATCAGATGAAGCAAAGTGTAAAGTGTGTAATGAAGAAGATGAAGGAATTTTGCATTTATATTTTAAATGTATAAAGTTGAAATGTTTTATTAAAAAATTGAAAGAAATAGTTACAAAATTGGGGGTAGATGAAGCAATTGTTGAAATGAATTGGGAAACATTATTTTTGTTTGGTTTTAAAGGTAAAGTAAATAATGTTTGTTTTTTGAATTTGATTTTAACAGTTGCAAGGTTAATAATTTGGAGAAGGAGGAATATAGTCAAGGAAAAAAAGAAGAATGTGTCTGTGTGTAAACTTTTTAAGCAAAGGGTGTGTTTTATTCTTCAAGTATTATTTGATTATTTTAAAATGGAAACAAAAGAAGAAGTATTTAATAAGAATTTCATTCAGAATAATCCTTTTATGGAAAAGACATGGTTTCATTTCAATGTAATTTTGCCAGAATGTGATTCAGATTGTTTTTAAAAAGATTGTGTATGTATCTGTAAGTGTATTTTAAAGGTGGAAAATGATGTGAGGATTTTGATGGAGTTATTATGCCAAGAGTTTTTTGTGTTTTAAAAGAAGTAAGGAAGAAATAGATGTGAAGTGAAGGGGATTTTTAAACTATGTATGCAAATGTGTGAAATGTGATGTAGAGATGATTGTATGAAAAATTGTATTTTAATTGTAATTTATTGATTGAAAAAAAAAAAAAAAAAAAAAAAAAAAAAAGCACGCCCGATCTCGTCTGATCTCGGAAGCTAAGCAGAGTCGGGCCTGGTTAGTACTTGGATGGGAGACCGCCTGGGAATACCAGGTGCTATAAGCATTTTTGTTTTAGAAAGAAGAAGAATTCCAAAAAAAAAAAAAAAAAAAAAAAAAAAAAAAGAGTGCCTGAGCCTATTCAATAGCCAGAATTTGGCTGCGGATTTCGCTTATGGCCATACCACCCTGAGCAAGCCCGATCAGAGTACGAAGAAGAAGAAGAAGAGTTCTTGAACTCTTAAATAGCCAGAATTTGGCAGCAGCTTTCGCTTATGGCCATACCACTCTGAGCACGCCCGATCTCGTCTGATCTCGGAAGCTAAGCAGAGTCGGGCCTGGTTAGTACTTGGATGGGAGACCGCCTGGGAATACCAGGTGCTATAAGCATTTTTGTTTTAGAAAGAAGAAGAATTCCAAAAAAAAAAAAAAAAAAAAAAGAGTGCCTGAGCCTGTTCAATAGCCAGAATTTGGCTGCGGATTTCGCTTATGGCCATACCACCCTGAGCAAGCCCGATCAGAGTACGAAGAAGAAGAGGAGTTCTTGAACTCTTAAATAGCCAGAATTTGGCAGCAGCTTTTGCTTATGGCCATACCACTCTGAGCAGCAGTGAGCTAACAGGAAGTGAGTTGGCAGCAGTAGGAAGAGAGAGGCTCTTCCATTTTGTTATCTAATTTGTTTTTTGGTTTGATTTATTTTTATTTTGAAATTGAAATAGTTTTTTTGAAGTGTTTTGGATACTTTTTCTTTTTTAAACCCCAAGCAGTTTTTTCTTTACTGTTTGGGGTTTTGATACAACAAAAAGATGGATTTAACGGACAAACAAAGACTGGGAAAACGACTTGATATAGAGAACACAAAACTGGGATATGTTGAAGACATGGTGGAAAGGAATATGGATGAAGAGAATGGAGAAAACAGCAATGAAACATGGGCAAAGGTGGTTTCACGGAGAAAACAAGAAGGGAAAACAAATGGGCAAGCAACGAATAGAGATCAACAAACATCTGAAGGTATTCTAAAGGAGAAAGAAGGTGGAGAAAAAAGTAATGATTCATCTCAACGACAACAAATGGTAAAGAAGTTAAGCAAACAAACAAGATATCAGAGAGAATATAAAAAAGAGGCAACAGTAACAATGACTGTGAAAGACATAGACAATGTGACAATAATAATGATAATTAAAGCAGTTGAAGAGAAAGCTGGAGCTGGAAAACTGATTGGACTTAGAAGGAAGAATAACAATGAGTTCGAAATGACTATGGAAAGTGAGATGGACTGTGATGTACTGGTGAACGGAGTAACGATTAATGGCATGGACTGTGAGATAAGGAAACTGTGTGCTACAGAGAGAATGGTTTCCTTCTTGAATTTACCAAGTTATATAAAAGATGAGGAGATAGTTCAAAAACTGATCAGTTGGGGTGTAACTCCCATTCTACCTCTTAGAAGGAGATATCATCCAGGGACAACGGTGGCGGATGGAACACGATTCATCAGGGTAAAGTTCCCAAAGGAGGTCAAGTCTTTACCCTACAACACAAAAATAATCACTGAAGAAGGAATACAATATTTCCGTGTTATTCACGATAACCAAGTGAAGACATGCAGGATATGTGCAAGTCCAGAGCACGAGAAAAAGGATTGTCCTCAGTTCAGATGCAGAGACTGTCTGGAGCAGGGGCATTATGCGTGGGACTGCAAAGCTCCACGGTGCCAAGGCTGCGACAAGACAAGGTCAAGATGCAGATGTGAGATGGACGACGAGGAAAATGAGGACACAGCAATTGAAGAACAAGAGGTGATGGGAGTTACAACAACTGAAAGTTTGAACGATGAACAATGGCAGACTCAAGGAGATAAAGAAGGAAAAGATGCTGAGGGAGAGGAGAACATCAACATAGATGAGAATAAGGAAAAGAATGAAGATAGACAACAAGGAATGGAGATGGACGAAGGAGTGGACAAAGAGGATCTAGATGTGACTAAAACAGACTTTTCGAAGGAACAGGAGGATGGGGACACTAAGATGGACAACAAAAAAGGACAAGAAAAGGAAAAGGCGGAGGATATGGGAATAAAGACATTGACTGAGGTAAGAGGAGCGGTAAAAGGAGAGAGTACTTCTGAAATGGAAAGCATAGGGAAGGGACTGAATAAATGTGTACCAAAAGGAGGAATAGACATTGACAAGGTCCTTATGAAACAAAAGAGAAGAAGAGAAGAATTAAAGGAAAGGATGGAGAAGAAGAAAGATAAGAAGAGAGAATCAAGATTAGGATTTCTTGAATAAGATAGAATAGAATGATGGCTGGACTATGGGTTGTTTTTTTCTCTGTATTACTGATGAGTTTATGTTTTGCATCACTGAATGCAAGAGGTTTGACAAAATGCCAGAAAATGGAGAAATTGACGTATTTGACCAAAAAATGTGATGTTTTATGCTTACAAGAAACCTTTTGGGAAGATAAAATAAGTGATGAAATAAGAAAATTATGGGATGGAGAAATGTATATAAATTGTGATTTGCAGAGGAAGAGAGGTGTTGCCATATTAATCAAAAGAGGGATTTTTGAGGAAAATGACATAGATTACAAAGACACAAATGGCAGAATTATAATGGTTAAACTATTATATAAAGATAGAGAAATAAAAGTGTGTAACATTCATGCACCAAATGAGGAAAAAGAAAAGTTTGAATTTTATAAACGTCTAAATATTTTAATGGAAAAACAAGAAAACATTTTTATGATTGGGGATTTTAATACAGTGTTGCAAAGAATTGATATAGATGATTCAATGGTTTATAGAGCTGATAGAGGGAGGAATGAATTATATAATATAATGAGGAAATATGATATGGTTGATGTGTGGAGAGAGAGAAATGGTTTAAAAAGAGATTATTCAAGAAGACAAATAGTTGGAAGAGATTTAAAGCAAAGTAGAATAGATTTATGTTTATGTAAGAGAAAAGAATTACACTACGTTTTAAAGGCTTTTTATAAAAATTATAGCGAAAGTGATCATGATTTTTTATGGATAACGATGGATTTTAATGAGATTATCAAAGGACCAGGAATGTGGATGTTAAATACAGATCTTTTAAAAATGGAAATATACAGAATTGAAATAGAGGGTATAATAATCAATAGTGTTAATGATGAAATGTTTGAAGAAGAAAAAGGATTTTGGTGGGATGTTTTGAAAAATAGAATAAAGAGGTTTTCAATAAACTTTTCTAAAAAAGTACAGAGAGCTAAAAGAGTGTCAGAAAATAAAGTTAAAAAGGAATGGGATGAAGAAATGAGAAAAATAACAGATGGAGAGAAAAACATTGATAAGATAATAGAATTGCAAGAAAAATTGAGGAATATAGAGGAAGAAAAGTGTAAGGGAGCAATGATAAGAAGCAGAGCAAAGGATATAGTAGAAGGAGAAAGAAGTACTAAATATTTTTATGAATTAGAGAAAAATAGACAGAAAGCAGATTTAATTGCAAGCATTAATATTCAAGATGGCCAAATAGTGAAAGACAAGGAGGGAATTTTAAAGGAAATTAAAACATTTTACAAAGACTTATTTACAGAAAATGAGTTAAGTGAAGAGGATGAGGAATTTTTATTAGAGAAAATCAAAAGTAAAGTGAATAAGGAAGACAGAGAAATGTGTGAGGGTAATATTACAGAGATGGAAATAGAAACTGCAATAGATCAGTTAAGGAATGGAAAAAGCCCAGGAATAGATGGATTACCAAATGAATTTTATAAAGTTTTTAAAAATATCTTATGTCCTATACTACATGAAATATTTATTGATGTTTTAAAGAAGGGTGAATTAACACAAAGTATGAAGAAAGGAGTTGTAAAAATAATATACAAGAAAAAAGGGGATAAAGGAGATTTAAAAAACTACTGGCCACTAAGCATGCTGAACACGGACTACAAAATATTAACTAAAGTATTAGCAAATAGATTGAAAGAAGTGGTACCAAATATAATCACTACTAATCAAGCATATGGAGTTTTAAATAGAGATATCTCTGATATTTCGAACAGTATTAGAGATCTGATATGGTACATGAGAGATAAAAAAGAAACGGGTTATATAATAAGTGTAGATTTAGAAAAAGCTTTTGATAGAGTAGAGCATAAATATTTGATGGATGTAATGGAGAAGTTTGGATTCGGGGAGATTTTCATAAAATGGATAAAATGCTTATATACAGACATTACAAGTTGTGTTAAAGTGAATGGGTTTTTAACTGAGGATTTTAAAATAACAAGGTCGATCAGGCAAGGTTGCCCCATGTCAGCATTGTTATACACTTTAGTGGCCGAAACTCTAGGACTGGCAGTAGAAAAGGAAAAAAATATCAAAGGAATATCAATAAAAGAAGAAGAAACTGAACATAAGATATATCAATATGCTGATGACACTACATTATTTATTAAAGATATTAAAAGTGTAGAAAAAGTTATGGAGGTGTTGGGAAAATATTGCAGAGGAACGGGGGCTAAAGTCAATCAAGAAAAAACCACATACATGAGAATTGGAAGAGTGAATGAATTACCTGTTGAAATACCATTTAAAGAACAGAAAGGAAATATGAAAATTTTAGGAATTAGGGTTGGAGAAAATGAAAATGTGATCAGGAATTTGGTATGGGAGGAGGTTTTAAAGGGAATGGAAAAGAGGTTGAACTTCTGGAAATTAAGGAACTTGTTTTTAAAAGGGAAGGTTTTAGTAATAAATTCTTTGTTTTTATCTAAAATGTGGTACGTGTTAGGTTCTGTGAGTATGCCATTATGTGTTTACAAAAAAATAAAGTCTTTAATTTTAAATTTTGTATGGGAAGGTAAACCGTCGAAAATTGCATACGATACTTTAATTGGTCAAGTTGAAGGAGGAGGGCTGGGATTATTAGATCCATTAATAAGAATGAAAAGCATAAGAATAAAAGTAGTTAAAAAATATTGTAAAGATGGGAAATATGATTGGAAAGGGTTAATGAGATATTTTTTAAATAAGTGTGGTCAAATAGGAGATGGAGTTTTATGGATGAAATTAAAGGAAAATATGATGAATGGAATTCCTGAGTACTATAAAGAAGTTTTAAAAGCATGGGGAGATTTTAGTAAGCATGTTGTTTGTACGTCTTTTAATAAAGATGAGATTTTAAGACAACCACTGTTTTTAAATAAGTTAATTAAAAGAGGGGAATACACAATTTTTTATAAAAAATGGTATAATGCGGGGATAAGACAAATAAAAGATATAATGTATGAAGTAATACCCGGTTTTGTGCCGACCCAAGTAATAAAAGATGCAATTGAAGAAAATTATGGAGAAGAAAGTAAAGTAGTTTTAGAAAATCAATATGGAAAATTAAAGGAGATAATACCAAAGGAATGGATACAAATTATGGAAGAGAAAACAAAGACAAATGACAGAATGGTGGTTAGTGTTAAAATCAATGATGAACAACATGCTTTTAATGATCTTAAATTAAATATATTTTATTTGTGTTTATGTAAAGATGTTTTTATTGAACCAAAAGCAGAACAATATTGGAAAAGACTTTATCCCAATATAGAAGCAAAGGAATTGTGGCAAAATTTAAGAGAATGGTGGAAAAGTCCAGAGTTAGAGAATTTTGATTTTATTTTAAGACACAATTGTTTGTTTACTGAAATGAGACTGTGTAAGATTGGCATATCAGATGAAGCAAAGTGTAAAGTGTGTAATGAAGAAGATGAAGGAATTTTGCATTTATATTTTAAATGTATAAAGTTGAAATGTTTTATTAAAAAATTGAAAGAAATAGTTACAAAATTGGGGGTAGATGAAGCAATTGTTGAAATGAATTGGGAAACATTATTTTTGTTTGGTTTTAAAGGTAAAGTAAATAATGTTTGTTTTTTGAATTTGATTTTAACAGTTGCAAGGTTAATAATTTGGAGAAGGAGGAATATAGTCAAGGAAAAAAAGAAGAATGTGTCTGTGTGTAAACTTTTTAAGCAAAGGGTGTGTTTTATTCTTCAAGTATTATTTGATTATTTTAAAATGGAAACAAAAGAAGAAGTATTTAATAAGAATTTCATTCAGAATAATCCTTTTATGGAAAAGACATGGTTTCATTTCAATGTAATTTTGCCAGAATGTGATTCAGATTGTTTTTAAAAAGATTGTGTATGTATCTGTAAGTGTATTTTAAAGGTGGAAAATGATGTGAGGATTTTGATGGAGTTATTATGCCAAGAGTTTTTTGTGTTTTAAAAGAAGTAAGGAAGAAATAGATGTGAAGTGAAGGGGATTTTTAAACTATGTATGCAAATGTGTGAAATGTGATGTAGAGATGATTGTATGAAAAATTGTATTTTAATTGTAATTTATTGATTGAAAAAAAAAAAAAAAAAAAAAAAAAAAAAAAAAAAAAAAAAAAAGCACGCCCGATCTCGTCTGATCTCGGAAGCTAAGCAGAGTCGGGCCTGGTTAGTACTTGGATGGGAGACCGCCTGGGAATACCAGGTGCTATAAGCATTTTTGTTTTAGAAAGAAGAAGAATTCCAAAAAAAAAAAAAAAAAAAAAAAAAAAAAAAGAGTGCCTGAGCCTATTCAATAGCCAGAATTTGGCTGCGGATTTCGCTTATGGCCATACCACCCTGAGCAAGCCCGATCAGAGTACGAAGAAGAAGAAGAAGAGTTCTTGAACTCTTAAATAGCCAGAATTTGGCAGCAGCTTTCGCTTATGGCCATACCACTCTGAGCACGCCCGATCTCGTCTGATCTCGGAAGCTAAGCAGAGTCGGGCCTGGTTAGTACTTGGATGGGAGACCGCCTGGGAATACCAGGTGCTATAAGCATTTTTGTTTTAGAAAGAAGAAGAATTCCAAAAAAAAAAAAAAAAAAAAAAAAAAAAAAAGAGTGCCTGAGCCTATTCAATAGCCAGAATTTGGCTGCGGATTTCGCTTATGGCCATACCACCCTGAGCAAGCCCGATCAGAGTACGAAGAAGAAGAAGAAGAGTTCTTGAACTCTTAAATAGCCAGAATTTGGCAGCAGCTTTCGCTTATGGCCATACCACTCTGAGCACGCCCGATCTCGTCTGATCTCGGAAGCTAAGCAGAGTCGGGCCTGGTTAGTACTTGGATGGGAGACCGCCTGGGAATACCAGGTGCTATAAGCATTTTTGTTTTAGAAAGAAGAAGAATTCCAAAAAAAAAAAAAAAAAAAAAAAAAAAAAAAAAAAGAGTGCCTGAGCCTGTTCAATAGCCAGAATTTGGCTGCGGATTTCGCTTATGGCCATACCACCCTGAGCAAGCCCGATCAGAGTACGAAGAAGAAGAGGAGTTCTTGAACTCTTAAATAGCCAGAATTTGGCAGCAGCTTTCGCTTATGGCCATACCACTCTGAGCACGCCCGATCTCGTCTGATCTCGGAAGCTAAGCAGAGTCGGGCCTGGTTAGTACTTGGATGGGAGACCGCCTGGGAATACCAGGTGCTATAAGCATTTTTGTTTTAGAAAGAAGAAGAATTCCAAAAAAAAAAAAAAAAAAAAAGAGTGCCTGAGCCTATTCAATAGCCAGAATTTGGCTGCGGATTTCGCTTATGGCCATACCACCCTGAGCAAGCCCGATCAGAGTACGAAGAAGAAGAAGAGTTCTTGAACTCTTAAATAGCCAGAATTTGGCTGCGGATTTCGCTTATGGCCATACCACTCTGAGCACTTGGTACGATCCAGGAAGTGAGTTGGCAGCAGGAGGGAGAGAAAGGCTCTCCCAAACTTTTTGATTTAAGTTTTAGTGGAATATTATCCGGATTTCTTTTGTAGGAATTAATTTAGTTTTTTGGTTGTGCTACCCTGAGCAGAAACAGCTGCTCGGGGGAGGGCAAAATGAGCATTTTGCTCACTATGGACGGATCAACTGGTATTGACAAAGAAATGGCTAAGGACAAGGAACAAGCGCAAGGAATTGAGGAGGAGCAGGGGAGAGTGCAAAGAGGAAGAGTGGAGAGAAGGGAAGAAGGAAGCAAGCGAGAACAACAAAAGAAGTATGCAAAGGAGGCAACATTGATTGTAAATATGGCTGAGGTGGATGGAGGAAAAGCGGAGGATGTGATCGTTGCTCTGATAGCAAAGGTGGGAGTGACAAAGGTGTTGGCGGTGAGACCAAGATTGAACAATGAATTTGAAATAACTTTGGAAAATGAGGACATTTGTGAAAATTTTGAGGATGGCTTAATGATCAAGGGGATCCGCTGTGAGGTGAGGAGGTTGAGCACAAGGGAGTGCATTGTTTCTTTTATGCACCTGCCTTCCTACATAACGGATGAAGAGATTAAAAGCAAGCTTAATGCATGGGGCGTCTCAACAACATCAGAGATCAGAAGGAGGTACTATCCGGGCATGAGTATCACGGATGGGACTAGGTATGTGAGGGTTAAATTCCCAAGGGACGTTCCCTCTCTTCCATACAGCACGAGGTTTGAAACTGCGGAAGGAGCACAGTATTTTAGAGTGATACATGACAGACAGGTGAAGATTTGCCGTCTGTGTATGGATCCCGGGCATGTAATGAAAGACTGTCCCGAATTCAGGTGCCATAAGTGTGACGAGCTGGGGCACTTTGCAAGAGAATGCGATGCGGCAAGATGTCCTGACTGTAAGAAGGTGCTCGTTAAATGTGAGTGCCAGTTGGAGGCGGAAAATGTGGAGAATGTGGAGGGAAACAACGCAGCAGCGGAGGAAACACAAAATGAAGAGGAGGAAGATCAGGAGCTAATGGAAGAAATGGAGCAAGAGGAAGGGGAACAAGTTGGAGAGACGGTGGAGAACGATGGGGAAAAAGGACAAGAAGGGGAGAGTGCGGAGAGTAAAGAAGGGGAGCAGGTTTCATTGGAGAGCCAAGAGGAGGAGGAGGAGGAGGAGGAGGAGGAGGAGGAGATGGAGGAGGAAAGAATGAAGGACAGTAAAAAAGACTGGGAAAAGGTGAAAACAACAAGACGTCGTCTGTTAAAGGTAATGCAAAAGCATGAAAAAGCCAAAAGAAGACATTTGATGAAAAGGGGAATGGAGGATGAAGGAATAAAGGGAGGGGGAGGGGTTCAAAATAGATTTGGGGTATTATTGGGGAGGGGTGATGAAATGAAATGATGAAGGAAATGTGGATTCTTTTTTGTACAATGGTTCTGAGTATTGCAACCATTAATGTTCGTGGGTTATTAGATATGGGAAAATTTGAAAGGCTGAAAGAAGGTTGTAAAATGGCAAATGTTATAATGATTCAAGAAACAAATTGGAGAGACGATGTAATGGGTGAGGTTAAAAAGAAATGGAAAGGGGATGTTTTGTGCAACCATGGAGATGGGAGGAGAGGGAGAGGAGTAGCAATCTTAATTAAAAAAGGGGTGTGTGAGGATGTAAAAGAGGTGTATAATGATCAGGAGGGGAAGTGTATGGCTGTGGAAATAGAAGAGGGGGGAGAAAAAATTATTTTATGTAATGTACATGCACCGGTTATCGAAAAAGAAAAAGTGGACTTCTTTAAAAAGCTGAAGGTATGCATGGGAAAATGGAAAAGGTTTTTAATAATTGGGGATTTTAATACGGTGTTTAGCAAGATGGATTTAGCAGAGGGAATGGTTTTTAAATCAGACGGAGGGAGGAAAGAACTGAAGTGTATAATGGAAGAAAATGATTTAGTGGATATATGGAGGAAAAGAAATGAAGGTGCTAGAGAATTTTCAAGACAACAGGTGGTTAAAAATTGTATGTGTGCTAGCAGAATAGACTTTGCAATGTGTAAGAGTGAATTTATGAATACGGTTGATAATATTTATTATAAAAAAACATCACTAAGTGATCATAAAGTTGTATGGGTGCAGATTGACTCAAGTGGGATGAAGAGAGGGCCGGGGTTATGGATTCTGAATACAGAATTTTTAAAGGAAATTAGTTTTAAGAAAGGAGTAGAAGAGGTGATAAAAGAAGAACAGAAGGATCAATTGTACAAAGAAGACAAAAGAATTTGGTGGGATAATGTTAAATACAGAATTGGGGCATACGCAAAAAACTTTGGTAAAATGTTGAAGAGGGTAAGGAATTGTGAAGAAAATAAAATAAGAAAAGAATTAAAAGATATTCTGAATGAGGGAGGTGGGAATGTGGAAAGATATTTAATATTGGAAAAAAAACTTAAAGAAATAGAAGAAAGGAAATTTAGAGGGGAGGTGATAAGAAGCAGGGCAAAATATGAAATAGAAGGGGAAAAATGCACAAAGTTTTTCTTTAATTTGGAGAAAAGTAGGCAGAGAGAAGGGATAATCAAAGAGATAAAAAGAGAAAGTGGCGAGATAGTGAAAGAAACAGAAGAGATTTTAAAAGAAATAATAGATTTTTATAAGAAGTTGTTTAGCAAAGGACAAATCGAAAAGACAGAAAAAGAATTTTTAATTGGGAAAATAAGGAAAAAATTGGATTTAGATGATAAAAAAATGAGTAATGAGGAGATAAGAAAGGAAGAAATCGAAAATGCTATAATGCAATTAAATAATGGGAAAAGTCCTGGAAGGGATGGGCTGTCGGGTGAGTTTTATAAACATTTTAAGGATGTGTTGACACCAATTTTAAAGGAAGTGTATGATGAGATATTTAAAAGGGAAGAAACGAGTCATTTTATGGGGATTGGGGTTATTAAGCTAATTTTCAAGAAAAGAGGAGATAAGAATGAATTGAAAAATTATAGACCAATAACCATGCTAAATACAGACTATAAAATTTTAGCGAAGATATTAGCAAACCGACTAAAGAAAATTATGCCAAATATTATTGAAACAAATCAGGCGTACGCTGTCGAAGGAAGGGATATTACAGACACAGTGTGTAGCATAAGGGATGTGGTGAGTCATATGGTAGAGGGAAAGAAAAAGGGATATGTAATAAGCCTAGATCTAGAAAAGGCATTTGACAGAGTAGAGCATGAATTTTTGTTTGAAATTTTAGAAAAGTTTGATTTTGGACAGAATTTTATAAAATGGTTGAAGATTTTATACAAAGGGGCGAAAAGCCAAATAAAATGCAATGGGTTTTTAACTGGAGCTTTTAGTGTTTCAAGGTCAATAAGACAAGGCTGTCCTTTGTCAGCCCTACTATATAGTTTGGTAGCTGAATCCCTGGGGTTAGCAATAATGGGAGAAAAGGAAATCAAAGGGGTGGATCTAAGACAAAATGAGGAATTACAAAAAGTTTATCAATACGCAGATGACACAACGCTAATAGTGAGGGATGTCAACAGTGTTAAAAAGGCAATGGAAATTTTAGAAAAGTACTGTAAAGGATCGGGGGCCAAAATAAACATACAGAAAACAGTTTATATGAACATAGGAGGGGGGGAGAATATTCAAAGCTTGTTTCCTTTCAAAGAAGAAGAGGGCTTAAAGGTGTTAGGAGTTAGAATAGGGAAAAATGAAAGAGTAATGAGGGACATGATGTGGGATGAGGTGATTGGAAGGATGGAAAGAGTTTTGAATTTTTGGAAACCGAGGGCTCTAACATTGAGAGGGAAGGTGTTAGTACTGAATGCCTTAATGTTAGCGAAAATGTGGTACGTGTTGGGAGTTACGCCGATGCCAAGGTGGATAGGCAAAAGAATAAAAGCAGTGGTTTTGAAGTTCCTATGGGACTCAAAGCCATCTAAGATCGCATATGAAACAATAATAGGGGATGTGAAAGATGGAGGATTGGGTCTACAGGATCCGGAATTAAAGAAAAAGAGTTTTAGAGTCAAAATAGTGAAAAAGTTTTTGAGTGAAGGAAATCAGGCACAATGGCCAGAGATAATGAAGTTGTTTTTAAACAAATGTGGAAATATGAACATTGGGGCAGATATTTTAGGGATGAAATTGAAGCAAACTTTGATGTTTGGAATCCCAGAGTTTTATATTGAGGTTTTAGAAGCATGGGGGGAATTCAAAATAAATGTAAGCATGATTCCTAGATGCAGAGAAGAAATGTTAAATCAACCATTGTTCTTAAATGACAATGTATTATATAATGGAAAAGAGTTGTACTTCAATAAATGGATTAAGGCTGGATTTAGGAGAGTGAGGGATGTATTATATGAGGTAAAAGAAGGATTCTTTCCGTTCCAAGCAATAGTGGATGAGGTGAAAGAGGTTGATGACGACATAAATGTAAAGATTTTGGAAAGACAATATGAACAGGTGAAAGAAGCGATTCCTGGG
>NW_027645690.1:90000-92500 GCF_949357685.1 Gobio gobio | reverse complement strand
AAAATGAGGTTAGAGAAATATGAGAAGGAAAAATGTAGAGGAGCAATTTTAAGGAGTAAGGCGAAATATGCATTGGAAGGAGAAAAATGTACGGGGTATTTTCTGGGTTTAGAGAAAAGAAGGCAAAGTAAGATATATATCCATGAAATACATTCAAAAAAGAGAGAGGTAATAACTGATTATGTAGAGATTTTGGAGAGGGTGCAAGAGTTTTATGGGGAGTTGTACAAGAAAGGATGTGTGGATGAGGCAAGTATAGAGGAAGTATTGGAGAGTGTAGAGAGTGAGCTAGGGGAAGAAGAAATGAGATGGTGCGATAGAGAAATAGAGGAAGAAGAGGTTATAGCTGCAATAGAAGGTTTAGCAAGAGGGAAAAGCCCAGGAAGTGATGGGATAGGGACAGAGTGGTATAAACTATATAAAAATGATGTGGCACCCATTCTAGTGGAAGTATTTAAGGGAATAGAGAGAACAGAAACAATACAAAGTAAAATGGTAGAAGGAGTGATAGCGTTAGTTTTTAAAAAGGGGAATAAACTAGATTTAGAAAATTATAGACCGATTAGCTTGTTGAATACGGATTATAAAATACTTACCAAAGTCTTAGCAAATAGGATGAAAAGAGTAATGGGAGACATAATTCAGCCAACACAAAGTTATAGTATTCCTGGTAGAGATATAGCAGATACAATTAGTACAATAAGAGATGTGATTGAGTACATGAAGAGAGATGGAAAGGGTGGGATAGTGTTAGGGATTGATTGGAATAAAGCCTTTGATAGGGTTGAACACCAGTTTCTATTTAAGGTTTTAGAAAAGTTTGGGTTTGGGGAAAGAATGGTAGGATGGGTGAGGAGATTATATGGGAGTGCAAGAAGCTGTATAAAGGTGAACGGAATACTGACAGATACTTTTGAAGTAGGAAGGTCAGTACGGCAAGGTTGCCCACTATCTGCTTTGCTATACGCCCTTTCAGTAGAACCTTTGGCCTTATTAATTAAGAGAGACAAGAGAATAAGAGGAATTGAGTTGCCATATGGAGGGAAGTGTGTAATTAACCAATATGCTGATGACACAACAGTGACAGTAAGGGAGATAGATAGTGTGAGAAAGGTCTTGGAGTTAGTAGAAAAATATGGGAAGGCATCAGGGGCAAAAATAAATAGAGAAAAGTCTGAAATAATGTACATAGGAGAAATAGAAAGAGCTGATGTGGGTGTGAGGGTTGAGGAAAAGTACATGAAGGTGTTGGGCGTATATTTAGGGGTGGATACTAAGGAGGCTAGGGATATAACATGGACTGGTGTGATAAACAGGATAAGAACAGTTTGTACTGCATGGAAGGGAAGAAAATTAAAAATAAAAGGGAAAATAATTGTGGTCAATAATCTTATGCTGTCAATATGTGTATATGTCATGAGTGTAGTTGAAATGCCTGAGTGGGTGATGAATGAGTTAAATAAAATTGTAAGGGAATTTATATGGGAAGGAAAGGGAGTTAAAATTGCACAAAAAACATTGGTGGCGAAGAAACAGGAAGGTGGATTAAAGCTGATTGATTTAGAAACTAAAAAGTTAGCAATAAGAATAAAAACTGTGAAAAAGTATATGGAAGGAAGATGGGAGTTTGGTTGGAGAGAATTCTTAAAGAAATACATAGATGACGTGGGAAGAATGGGAGAGTATGGGTGGTATATGGGCTTTAAGCAGTCAATGACTGTAGGAATGCCAGACATATACAGAGAGGTGATGGAGGCATGGAGGCAGTTCCTGCCAAAAATTAAGTATGATTGCACAGAGGTGCACACATTTATACATTTGCCGTTGTTTTTAAATGAGGAATTTAAGCATAACAATAAAACATTGTATGAGCCCAAATTCTTAGAGGCTGGAATAAGGCAAGTGAAAGACATCATTTATGAGGTCATTCCAGGCTTTGTCAGAAACAACTGTATATATGACTCAGTGTGTGAGTTGGACGGCATGGAGAACAAACAGAAGGTGATCAAAATATATGAGAGAATTAAAGCAAGTCTACCATCAAGATGGGTGAATGTTATAGAAAGCAGTTGTATAAAGAAAAAACAACAAGATTTGCCTGAGATGTATGTAGTGAAAGACGAGGAAAAATATAGCATCAAAAGCATTAGTGTAAAGATAGTCTATGACCTGTTAATAATAGATCAAATTAAAGAGCCGGCATCTGAAAAAGTATGGAGTAGGGTATTTGAAGATCTAGATGTAAAGAAAATATGGTCAAATATGGATATAAAATATAACACAACAGAATGTGAAAATAATGATTTCTTAATAAGACACAATAGAATATACACAAATGTGGTACTAAGTAAAATAAACAATGCTAATAATGCGATGTGTGATGTATGCAACAATGAACATGAGACTTTTTTGCATTATTTTTTGGAATGTAATGAATTAAAAGATTTTTTTGTTTTCCTAAAATGTCTGTTAAAAAAGAATTGTTTTGAGGAAGTGGATT
>NW_027645690.1:70000-80000 GCF_949357685.1 Gobio gobio | reverse complement strand
AGTTCAAAAACTGATCAGTTGGGGTGTAACTCCCATTCTACCTCTTAGAAGGAGATATCATCCAGGGACAACGGTGGCGGATGGAACACGATTCATCAGGGTAAAGTTCCCAAAGGAGGTCAAGTCTTTACCCTACAACACAAAAATAATCACTGAAGAAGGAATACAATATTTCCGTGTTATTCACGATAACCAAGTGAAGACATGCAGGATATGTGCAAGTCCAGAGCACGAGAAAAAGGATTGTCCTCAGTTCAGATGCAGAGACTGTCTGGAGCAGGGGCATTATGCGTGGGACTGCAAAGCTCCACGGTGCCAAGGCTGCGACAAGACAAGGTCAAGATGCAGATGTGAGATGGACGACGAGGAAAATGAGGACACAGCAATTGAAGAACAAGAGGTGATGGGAGTTACAACAACTGAAAGTTTGAACGATGAACAATGGCAGACTCAAGGAGATAAAGAAGGAAAAGATGCTGAGGGAGAGGAGAACATCAACATAGATGAGAATAAGGAAAAGAATGAAGATAGACAACAAGGAATGGAGATGGACGAAGGAGTGGACAAAGAGGATCTAGATGTGACTAAAACAGACTTTTCGAAGGAACAGGAGGATGGGGACACTAAGATGGACAACAAAAAAGGACAAGAAAAGGAAAAGGCGGAGGATATGGGAATAAAGACATTGACTGAGGTAAGAGGAGCGGTAAAAGGAGAGAGTACTTCTGAAATGGAAAGCATAGGGAAGGGACTGAATAAATGTGTACCAAAAGGAGGAATAGACATTGACAAGGTCCTTATGAAACAAAAGAGAAGAAGAGAAGAATTAAAGGAAAGGATGGAGAAGAAGAAAGATAAGAAGAGAGAATCAAGATTAGGATTTCTTGAATAAGATAGAATAGAATGATGGCTGGACTATGGGTTGTTTTTTTCTCTGTATTACTGATGAGTTTATGTTTTGCATCACTGAATGCAAGAGGTTTGACAAAATGCCAGAAAATGGAGAAATTGACGTATTTGACCAAAAAATGTGATGTTTTATGCTTACAAGAAACCTTTTGGGAAGATAAAATAAGTGATGAAATAAGAAAATTATGGGATGGAGAAATGTATATAAATTGTGATTTGCAGAGGAAGAGAGGTGTTGCCATATTAATCAAAAGAGGGATTTTTGAGGAAAATGACATAGATTACAAAGACACAAATGGCAGAATTATAATGGTTAAACTATTATATAAAGATAGAGAAATAAAAGTGTGTAACATTCATGCACCAAATGAGGAAAAAGAAAAGTTTGAATTTTATAAACGTCTAAATATTTTAATGGAAAAACAAGAAAACATTTTTATGATTGGGGATTTTAATACAGTGTTGCAAAGAATTGATATAGATGATTCAATGGTTTATAGAGCTGATAGAGGGAGGAATGAATTATATAATATAATGAGGAAATATGATATGGTTGATGTGTGGAGAGAGAGAAATGGTTTAAAAAGAGATTATTCAAGAAGACAAATAGTTGGAAGAGATTTAAAGCAAAGTAGAATAGATTTATGTTTATGTAAGAGAAAAGAATTACACTACGTTTTAAAGGCTTTTTATAAAAATTATAGCGAAAGTGATCATGATTTTTTATGGATAACGATGGATTTTAATGAGATTATCAAAGGACCAGGAATGTGGATGTTAAATACAGATCTTTTAAAAATGGAAATATACAGAATTGAAATAGAGGGTATAATAATCAATAGTGTTAATGATGAAATGTTTGAAGAAGAAAAAGGATTTTGGTGGGATGTTTTGAAAAATAGAATAAAGAGGTTTTCAATAAACTTTTCTAAAAAAGTACAGAGAGCTAAAAGAGTGTCAGAAAATAAAGTTAAAAAGGAATGGGATGAAGAAATGAGAAAAATAACAGATGGAGAGAAAAACATTGATAAGATAATAGAATTGCAAGAAAAATTGAGGAATATAGAGGAAGAAAAGTGTAAGGGAGCAATGATAAGAAGCAGAGCAAAGGATATAGTAGAAGGAGAAAGAAGTACTAAATATTTTTATGAATTAGAGAAAAATAGACAGAAAGCAGATTTAATTGCAAGCATTAATATTCAAGATGGCCAAATAGTGAAAGACAAGGAGGGAATTTTAAAGGAAATTAAAACATTTTACAAAGACTTATTTACAGAAAATGAGTTAAGTGAAGAGGATGAGGAATTTTTATTAGAGAAAATCAAAAGTAAAGTGAATAAGGAAGACAGAGAAATGTGTGAGGGTAATATTACAGAGATGGAAATAGAAACTGCAATAGATCAGTTAAGGAATGGAAAAAGCCCAGGAATAGATGGATTACCAAATGAATTTTATAAAGTTTTTAAAAATATCTTATGTCCTATACTACATGAAATATTTATTGATGTTTTAAAGAAGGGTGAATTAACACAAAGTATGAAGAAAGGAGTTGTAAAAATAATATACAAGAAAAAAGGGGATAAAGGAGATTTAAAAAACTACTGGCCACTAAGCATGCTGAACACGGACTACAAAATATTAACTAAAGTATTAGCAAATAGATTGAAAGAAGTGGTACCAAATATAATCACTACTAATCAAGCATATGGAGTTTTAAATAGAGATATCTCTGATATTTCGAACAGTATTAGAGATCTGATATGGTACATGAGAGATAAAAAAGAAACGGGTTATATAATAAGTGTAGATTTAGAAAAAGCTTTTGATAGAGTAGAGCATAAATATTTGATGGATGTAATGGAGAAGTTTGGATTCGGGGAGATTTTCATAAAATGGATAAAATGCTTATATACAGACATTACAAGTTGTGTTAAAGTGAATGGGTTTTTAACTGAGGATTTTAAAATAACAAGGTCGATCAGGCAAGGTTGCCCCATGTCAGCATTGTTATACACTTTAGTGGCCGAAACTCTAGGACTGGCAGTAGAAAAGGAAAAAAATATCAAAGGAATATCAATAAAAGAAGAAGAAACTGAACATAAGATATATCAATATGCTGATGACACTACATTATTTATTAAAGATATTAAAAGTGTAGAAAAAGTTATGGAGGTGTTGGGAAAATATTGCAGAGGAACGGGGGCTAAAGTCAATCAAGAAAAAACCACATACATGAGAATTGGAAGAGTGAATGAATTACCTGTTGAAATACCATTTAAAGAACAGAAAGGAAATATGAAAATTTTAGGAATTAGGGTTGGAGAAAATGAAAATGTGATCAGGAATTTGGTATGGGAGGAGGTTTTAAAGGGAATGGAAAAGAGGTTGAACTTCTGGAAATTAAGGAACTTGTTTTTAAAAGGGAAGGTTTTAGTAATAAATTCTTTGTTTTTATCTAAAATGTGGTACGTGTTAGGTTCTGTGAGTATGCCATTATGTGTTTACAAAAAAATAAAGTCTTTAATTTTAAATTTTGTATGGGAAGGTAAACCGTCGAAAATTGCATACGATACTTTAATTGGTCAAGTTGAAGGAGGAGGGCTGGGATTATTAGATCCATTAATAAGAATGAAAAGCATAAGAATAAAAGTAGTTAAAAAATATTGTAAAGATGGGAAATATGATTGGAAAGGGTTAATGAGATATTTTTTAAATAAGTGTGGTCAAATAGGAGATGGAGTTTTATGGATGAAATTAAAGGAAAATATGATGAATGGAATTCCTGAGTACTATAAAGAAGTTTTAAAAGCATGGGGAGATTTTAGTAAGCATGTTGTTTGTACGTCTTTTAATAAAGATGAGATTTTAAGACAACCACTGTTTTTAAATAAGTTAATTAAAAGAGGGGAATACACAATTTTTTATAAAAAATGGTATAATGCGGGGATAAGACAAATAAAAGATATAATGTATGAAGTAATACCCGGTTTTGTGCCGACCCAAGTAATAAAAGATGCAATTGAAGAAAATTATGGAGAAGAAAGTAAAGTAGTTTTAGAAAATCAATATGGAAAATTAAAGGAGATAATACCAAAGGAATGGATACAAATTATGGAAGAGAAAACAAAGACAAATGACAGAATGGTGGTTAGTGTTAAAATCAATGATGAACAACATGCTTTTAATGATCTTAAATTAAATATATTTTATTTGTGTTTATGTAAAGATGTTTTTATTGAACCAAAAGCAGAACAATATTGGAAAAGACTTTATCCCAATATAGAAGCAAAGGAATTGTGGCAAAATTTAAGAGAATGGTGGAAAAGTCCAGAGTTAGAGAATTTTGATTTTATTTTAAGACACAATTGTTTGTTTACTGAAATGAGACTGTGTAAGATTGGCATATCAGATGAAGCAAAGTGTAAAGTGTGTAATGAAGAAGATGAAGGAATTTTGCATTTATATTTTAAATGTATAAAGTTGAAATGTTTTATTAAAAAATTGAAAGAAATAGTTACAAAATTGGGGGTAGATGAAGCAATTGTTGAAATGAATTGGGAAACATTATTTTTGTTTGGTTTTAAAGGTAAAGTAAATAATGTTTGTTTTTTGAATTTGATTTTAACAGTTGCAAGGTTAATAATTTGGAGAAGGAGGAATATAGTCAAGGAAAAAAAGAAGAATGTGTCTGTGTGTAAACTTTTTAAGCAAAGGGTGTGTTTTATTCTTCAAGTATTATTTGATTATTTTAAAATGGAAACAAAAGAAGAAGTATTTAATAAGAATTTCATTCAGAATAATCCTTTTATGGAAAAGACATGGTTTCATTTCAATGTAATTTTGCCAGAATGTGATTCAGATTGTTTTTAAAAAGATTGTGTATGTATCTGTAAGTGTATTTTAAAGGTGGAAAATGATGTGAGGATTTTGATGGAGTTATTATGCCAAGAGTTTTTTGTGTTTTAAAAGAAGTAAGGAAGAAATAGATGTGAAGTGAAGGGGATTTTTAAACTATGTATGCAAATGTGTGAAATGTGATGTAGAGATGATTGTATGAAAAATTGTATTTTAATTGTAATTTATTGATTGAATAAAAAAAAAAAAAAAAAAAAAAAAAAGCACGCCCGATCTCGTCTGATCTCGGAAGCTAAGCAGAGTCGGGCCTGGTTAGTACTTGGATGGGAGACCGCCTGGGAATACCAGGTGCTATAAGCATTTTTGTTTTAGAAAGAAGAAGAATTCCAAAAAAAAAAAAAAAAAAAAAAAAAAAAAAAAAAGAGTGCCTGAGCCTATTCAATAGCCAGAATTTGGCTGCGGATTTCGCTTATGGCCATACCACCCTGAGCAAGCCCGATCAGAGTACGAAGAAGAAGAAGAAGAGTTCTTGAACTCTTAAATAGCCAGAATTTGGCAGCAGCTTTCGCTTATGGCCATACCACTCTGAGCACGCCCGATCTCGTCTGATCTCGGAAGCTAAGCAGAGTCGGGCCTGGTTAGTACTTGGATGGGAGACCGCCTGGGAATACCAGGTGCTATAAGCATTTTTGTTTTAGAAAGAAGAAGAATTCCAAAAAAAAAAAAAAAAAAAAAAAAAAAAAAAGAGTGCCTGAGCCTATTCAATAGCCAGAATTTGGCTGCGGATTTCGCTTATGGCCATACCACCCTGAGCAAGCCCGATCAGAGTACGAAGAAGAAGAAGAAGAGTTCTTGAACTCTTAAATAGCCAGAATTTGGCAGCAGCTTTCGCTTATGGCCATACCACTCTGAGCACGCCCGATCTCGTCTGATCTCGGAAGCTAAGCAGAGTCGGGCCTGGTTAGTACTTGGATGGGAGACCGCCTGGGAATACCAGGTGCTATAAGCATTTTTGTTTTAGAAAGAAGAAGAATTCCAAAAAAAAAAAAAAAAAAAAAAAAAAAAAAAAAAGAGTGCCTGAGCCTGTTCAATAGCCAGAATTTGGCTGCGGATTTCGCTTATGGCCATACCACCCTGAGCAAGCCCGATCAGAGTACGAAGAAGAAGAGGAGTTCTTGAACTCTTAAATAGCCAGAATTTGGCAGCAGCTTTCGCTTATGGCCATACCACTCTGAGCACGCCCGATCTCGTCTGATCTCGGAAGCTAAGCAGAGTCGGGCCTGGTTAGTACTTGGATGGGAGACCGCCTGGGAATACCAGGTGCTATAAGCATTTTTGTTTTAGAAAGAAGAAGAATTCCAAAAAAAAAAAAAAAAAAAAAGAGTGCCTGAGCCTATTCAATAGCCAGAATTTGGCTGCGGATTTCGCTTATGGCCATACCACCCTGAGCAAGCCCGATCAGAGTACGAAGAAGAAGAAGAGTTCTTGAACTCTTAAATAGCCAGAATTTGGCTGCGGATTTCGCTTATGGCCATACCACTCTGAGCACTTGGTACGATCCAGGAAGTGAGTTGGCAGCAGGAGGGAGAGAAAGGCTCTCCCAAACTTTTTGATTTAAGTTTTAGTGGAATATTATCCGGATTTCTTTTGTAGGAATTAATTTAGTTTTTTGGTTGTGCTACCCTGAGCAGAAACAGCTGCTCGGGGGAGGGCAAAATGAGCATTTTGCTCACTATGGACGGATCAACTGGTATTGACAAAGAAATGGCTAAGGACAAGGAACAAGCGCAAGGAATTGAGGAGGAGCAGGGGAGAGTGCAAAGAGGAAGAGTGGAGAGAAGGGAAGAAGGAAGCAAGCGAGAACAACAAAAGAAGTATGCAAAGGAGGCAACATTGATTGTAAATATGGCTGAGGTGGATGGAGGAAAAGCGGAGGATGTGATCGTTGCTCTGATAGCAAAGGTGGGAGTGACAAAGGTGTTGGCGGTGAGACCAAGATTGAACAATGAATTTGAAATAACTTTGGAAAATGAGGACATTTGTGAAAATTTTGAGGATGGCTTAATGATCAAGGGGATCCGCTGTGAGGTGAGGAGGTTGAGCACAAGGGAGTGCATTGTTTCTTTTATGCACCTGCCTTCCTACATAACGGATGAAGAGATTAAAAGCAAGCTTAATGCATGGGGCGTCTCAACAACATCAGAGATCAGAAGGAGGTACTATCCGGGCATGAGTATCACGGATGGGACTAGGTATGTGAGGGTTAAATTCCCAAGGGACGTTCCCTCTCTTCCATACAGCACGAGGTTTGAAACTGCGGAAGGAGCACAGTATTTTAGAGTGATACATGACAGACAGGTGAAGATTTGCCGTCTGTGTATGGATCCCGGGCATGTAATGAAAGACTGTCCCGAATTCAGGTGCCATAAGTGTGACGAGCTGGGGCACTTTGCAAGAGAATGCGATGCGGCAAGATGTCCTGACTGTAAGAAGGTGCTCGTTAAATGTGAGTGCCAGTTGGAGGCGGAAAATGTGGAGAATGTGGAGGGAAACAACGCAGCAGCGGAGGAAACACAAAATGAAGAGGAGGAAGATCAGGAGCTAATGGAAGAAATGGAGCAAGAGGAAGGGGAACAAGTTGGAGAGACGGTGGAGAACGATGGGGAAAAAGGACAAGAAGGGGAGAGTGCGGAGAGTAAAGAAGGGGAGCAGGTTTCATTGGAGAGCCAAGAGGAGGAGGAGGAGGAGGAGGAGGAGGAGGAGGAGATGGAGGAGGAAAGAATGAAGGACAGTAAAAAAGACTGGGAAAAGGTGAAAACAACAAGACGTCGTCTGTTAAAGGTAATGCAAAAGCATGAAAAAGCCAAAAGAAGACATTTGATGAAAAGGGGAATGGAGGATGAAGGAATAAAGGGAGGGGGAGGGGTTCAAAATAGATTTGGGGTATTATTGGGGAGGGGTGATGAAATGAAATGATGAAGGAAATGTGGATTCTTTTTTGTACAATGGTTCTGAGTATTGCAACCATTAATGTTCGTGGGTTATTAGATATGGGAAAATTTGAAAGGCTGAAAGAAGGTTGTAAAATGGCAAATGTTATAATGATTCAAGAAACAAATTGGAGAGACGATGTAATGGGTGAGGTTAAAAAGAAATGGAAAGGGGATGTTTTGTGCAACCATGGAGATGGGAGGAGAGGGAGAGGAGTAGCAATCTTAATTAAAAAAGGGGTGTGTGAGGATGTAAAAGAGGTGTATAATGATCAGGAGGGGAAGTGTATGGCTGTGGAAATAGAAGAGGGGGGAGAAAAAATTATTTTATGTAATGTACATGCACCGGTTATCGAAAAAGAAAAAGTGGACTTCTTTAAAAAGCTGAAGGTATGCATGGGAAAATGGAAAAGGTTTTTAATAATTGGGGATTTTAATACGGTGTTTAGCAAGATGGATTTAGCAGAGGGAATGGTTTTTAAATCAGACGGAGGGAGGAAAGAACTGAAGTGTATAATGGAAGAAAATGATTTAGTGGATATATGGAGGAAAAGAAATGAAGGTGCTAGAGAATTTTCAAGACAACAGGTGGTTAAAAATTGTATGTGTGCTAGCAGAATAGACTTTGCAATGTGTAAGAGTGAATTTATGAATACGGTTGATAATATTTATTATAAAAAAACATCACTAAGTGATCATAAAGTTGTATGGGTGCAGATTGACTCAAGTGGGATGAAGAGAGGGCCGGGGTTATGGATTCTGAATACAGAATTTTTAAAGGAAATTAGTTTTAAGAAAGGAGTAGAAGAGGTGATAAAAGAAGAACAGAAGGATCAATTGTACAAAGAAGACAAAAGAATTTGGTGGGATAATGTTAAATACAGAATTGGGGCATACGCAAAAAACTTTGGTAAAATGTTGAAGAGGGTAAGGAATTGTGAAGAAAATAAAATAAGAAAAGAATTAAAAGATATTCTGAATGAGGGAGGTGGGAATGTGGAAAGATATTTAATATTGGAAAAAAAACTTAAAGAAATAGAAGAAAGGAAATTTAGAGGGGAGGTGATAAGAAGCAGGGCAAAATATGAAATAGAAGGGGAAAAATGCACAAAGTTTTTCTTTAATTTGGAGAAAAGTAGGCAGAGAGAAGGGATAATCAAAGAGATAAAAAGAGAAAGTGGCGAGATAGTGAAAGAAACAGAAGAGATTTTAAAAGAAATAATAGATTTTTATAAGAAGTTGTTTAGCAAAGGACAAATCGAAAAGACAGAAAAAGAATTTTTAATTGGGAAAATAAGGAAAAAATTGGATTTAGATGATAAAAAAATGAGTAATGAGGAGATAAGAAAGGAAGAAATCGAAAATGCTATAATGCAATTAAATAATGGGAAAAGTCCTGGAAGGGATGGGCTGTCGGGTGAGTTTTATAAACATTTTAAGGATGTGTTGACACCAATTTTAAAGGAAGTGTATGATGAGATATTTAAAAGGGAAGAAACGAGTCATTTTATGGGGATTGGGGTTATTAAGCTAATTTTCAAGAAAAGAGGAGATAAGAATGAATTGAAAAATTATAGACCAATAACCATGCTAAATACAGACTATAAAATTTTAGCGAAGATATTAGCAAACCGACTAAAGAAAATTATGCCAAATATTATTGAAACAAATCAGGCGTACGCTGTCGAAGGAAGGGATATTACAGACACAGTGTGTAGCATAAGGGATGTGGTGAGTCATATGGTAGAGGGAAAGAAAAAGGGATATGTAATAAGCCTAGATCTAGAAAAGGCATTTGACAGAGTAGAGCATGAATTTTTGTTTGAAATTTTAGAAAAGTTTGATTTTGGACAGAATTTTATAAAATGGTTGAAGATTTTATACAAAGGGGCGAAAAGCCAAATAAAATGCAATGGGTTTTTAACTGGAGCTTTTAGTGTTTCAAGGTCAATAAGACAAGGCTGTCCTTTGTCAGCCCTACTATATAGTTTGGTAGCTGAATCCCTGGGGTTAGCAATAATGGGAGAAAAGGAAATCAAAGGGGTGGATCTAAGACAAAATGAGGAATTACAAAAAGTTTATCAATACGCAGATGACACAACGCTAATAGTGAGGGATGTCAACAGTGTTAAAAAGGCAATGGAAATTTTAGAAAAGTACTGTAAAGGATCGGGGGCCAAAATAAACATACAGAAAACAGTTTATATGAACATAGGAGGGGGGGAGAATATTCAAAGCTTGTTTCC
>NW_027645690.1:57500-60000 GCF_949357685.1 Gobio gobio | reverse complement strand
AAATGTGAGTGCCAGTTGGAGGCGGAAAATGTGGAGAATGTGGAGGGAAACAACGCAGCAGCGGAGGAAACACAAAATGAAGAGGAGGAAGATCAGGAGCTAATGGAAGAAATGGAGCAAGAGGAAGGGGAACAAGTTGGAGAGACGGTGGAGAACGATGGGGAAAAAGGACAAGAAGGGGAGAGTGCGGAGAGTAAAGAAGGGGAGCAGGTTTCATTGGAGAGCCAAGAGGAGGAGGAGGAGGAGGAGGAGGAGGAGGAGGAGATGGAGGAGGAAAGAATGAAGGACAGTAAAAAAGACTGGGAAAAGGTGAAAACAACAAGACGTCGTCTGTTAAAGGTAATGCAAAAGCATGAAAAAGCCAAAAGAAGACATTTGATGAAAAGGGGAATGGAGGATGAAGGAATAAAGGGAGGGGGAGGGGTTCAAAATAGATTTGGGGTATTATTGGGGAGGGGTGATGAAATGAAATGATGAAGGAAATGTGGATTCTTTTTTGTACAATGGTTCTGAGTATTGCAACCATTAATGTTCGTGGGTTATTAGATATGGGAAAATTTGAAAGGCTGAAAGAAGGTTGTAAAATGGCAAATGTTATAATGATTCAAGAAACAAATTGGAGAGACGATGTAATGGGTGAGGTTAAAAAGAAATGGAAAGGGGATGTTTTGTGCAACCATGGAGATGGGAGGAGAGGGAGAGGAGTAGCAATCTTAATTAAAAAAGGGGTGTGTGAGGATGTAAAAGAGGTGTATAATGATCAGGAGGGGAAGTGTATGGCTGTGGAAATAGAAGAGGGGGGAGAAAAAATTATTTTATGTAATGTACATGCACCGGTTATCGAAAAAGAAAAAGTGGACTTCTTTAAAAAGCTGAAGGTATGCATGGGAAAATGGAAAAGGTTTTTAATAATTGGGGATTTTAATACGGTGTTTAGCAAGATGGATTTAGCAGAGGGAATGGTTTTTAAATCAGACGGAGGGAGGAAAGAACTGAAGTGTATAATGGAAGAAAATGATTTAGTGGATATATGGAGGAAAAGAAATGAAGGTGCTAGAGAATTTTCAAGACAACAGGTGGTTAAAAATTGTATGTGTGCTAGCAGAATAGACTTTGCAATGTGTAAGAGTGAATTTATGAATACGGTTGATAATATTTATTATAAAAAAACATCACTAAGTGATCATAAAGTTGTATGGGTGCAGATTGACTCAAGTGGGATGAAGAGAGGGCCGGGGTTATGGATTCTGAATACAGAATTTTTAAAGGAAATTAGTTTTAAGAAAGGAGTAGAAGAGGTGATAAAAGAAGAACAGAAGGATCAATTGTACAAAGAAGACAAAAGAATTTGGTGGGATAATGTTAAATACAGAATTGGGGCATACGCAAAAAACTTTGGTAAAATGTTGAAGAGGGTAAGGAATTGTGAAGAAAATAAAATAAGAAAAGAATTAAAAGATATTCTGAATGAGGGAGGTGGGAATGTGGAAAGATATTTAATATTGGAAAAAAAACTTAAAGAAATAGAAGAAAGGAAATTTAGAGGGGAGGTGATAAGAAGCAGGGCAAAATATGAAATAGAAGGGGAAAAATGCACAAAGTTTTTCTTTAATTTGGAGAAAAGTAGGCAGAGAGAAGGGATAATCAAAGAGATAAAAAGAGAAAGTGGCGAGATAGTGAAAGAAACAGAAGAGATTTTAAAAGAAATAATAGATTTTTATAAGAAGTTGTTTAGCAAAGGACAAATCGAAAAGACAGAAAAAGAATTTTTAATTGGGAAAATAAGGAAAAAATTGGATTTAGATGATAAAAAAATGAGTAATGAGGAGATAAGAAAGGAAGAAATCGAAAATGCTATAATGCAATTAAATAATGGGAAAAGTCCTGGAAGGGATGGGCTGTCGGGTGAGTTTTATAAACATTTTAAGGATGTGTTGACACCAATTTTAAAGGAAGTGTATGATGAGATATTTAAAAGGGAAGAAACGAGTCATTTTATGGGGATTGGGGTTATTAAGCTAATTTTCAAGAAAAGAGGAGATAAGAATGAATTGAAAAATTATAGACCAATAACCATGCTAAATACAGACTATAACATTTTAGCGAAGATATTAGCAAACCGACTAAAGAAAATTATGCCAAATATTATTGAAACAAATCAGGCGTACGCTGTCGAAGGAAGGGATATTACAGACACAGTGTGTAGCATAAGGGATGTGGTGAGTCATATGGTAGAGGGAAAGAAAAAGGGATATGTAATAAGCCTAGATCTAGAAAAGGCATTTGACAGAGTAGAGCATGAATTTTTGTTTGAAATTTTAGAAAAGTTTGATTTTGGACAGAATTTTATAAAATGGTTGAAGATTTTATACAAAGGGGCGAAAAGCCAAATAAAATGCAATGGGTTTTTAACTGGAGCTTTTAGTGTTTCAAGGTCAATAAGACAAGGCTGTCCTTTGTCAGCCCTACTATATAGTTTGGTAGCTGAATCCCTGGGGTT
>NW_027645690.1:47500-52500 GCF_949357685.1 Gobio gobio | reverse complement strand
GAATATTATCCGGATTTCTTTTGTAGGAATTAATTTAGTTTTTTGGTTGTGCTACCCTGAGCAGAAACAGCTGCTCGGGGGAGGGCAAAATGAGCATTTTGCTCACTATGGACGGATCAACTGGTATTGACAAAGAAATGGCTAAGGACAAGGAACAAGCGCAAGGAATTGAGGAGGAGCAGGGGAGAGTGCAAAGAGGAAGAGTGGAGAGAAGGGAAGAAGGAAGCAAGCGAGAACAACAAAAGAAGTATGCAAAGGAGGCAACATTGATTGTAAATATGGCTGAGGTGGATGGAGGAAAAGCGGAGGATGTGATCGTTGCTCTGATAGCAAAGGTGGGAGTGACAAAGGTGTTGGCGGTGAGACCAAGATTGAACAATGAATTTGAAATAACTTTGGAAAATGAGGACATTTGTGAAAATTTTGAGGATGGCTTAATGATCAAGGGGATCCGCTGTGAGGTGAGGAGGTTGAGCACAAGGGAGTGCATTGTTTCTTTTATGCACCTGCCTTCCTACATAACGGATGAAGAGATTAAAAGCAAGCTTAATGCATGGGGCGTCTCAACAACATCAGAGATCAGAAGGAGGTACTATCCGGGCATGAGTATCACGGATGGGACTAGGTATGTGAGGGTTAAATTCCCAAGGGACGTTCCCTCTCTTCCATACAGCACGAGGTTTGAAACTGCGGAAGGAGCACAGTATTTTAGAGTGATACATGACAGACAGGTGAAGATTTGCCGTCTGTGTATGGATCCCGGGCATGTAATGAAAGACTGTCCCGAATTCAGGTGCCATAAGTGTGACGAGCTGGGGCACTTTGCAAGAGAATGCGATGCGGCAAGATGTCCTGACTGTAAGAAGGTGCTCGTTAAATGTGAGTGCCAGTTGGAGGCGGAAAATGTGGAGAATGTGGAGGGAAACAACGCAGCAGCGGAGGAAACACAAAATGAAGAGGAGGAAGATCAGGAGCTAATGGAAGAAATGGAGCAAGAGGAAGGGGAACAAGTTGGAGAGACGGTGGAGAACGATGGGGAAAAAGGACAAGAAGGGGAGAGTGCGGAGAGTAAAGAAGGGGAGCAGGTTTCATTGGAGAGCCAAGAGGAGGAGGAGGAGGAGGAGGAGGAGGAGGAGGAGATGGAGGAGGAAAGAATGAAGGACAGTAAAAAAGACTGGGAAAAGGTGAAAACAACAAGACGTCGTCTGTTAAAGGTAATGCAAAAGCATGAAAAAGCCAAAAGAAGACATTTGATGAAAAGGGGAATGGAGGATGAAGGAATAAAGGGAGGGGGAGGGGTTCAAAATAGATTTGGGGTATTATTGGGGAGGGGTGATGAAATGAAATGATGAAGGAAATGTGGATTCTTTTTTGTACAATGGTTCTGAGTATTGCAACCATTAATGTTCGTGGGTTATTAGATATGGGAAAATTTGAAAGGCTGAAAGAAGGTTGTAAAATGGCAAATGTTATAATGATTCAAGAAACAAATTGGAGAGACGATGTAATGGGTGAGGTTAAAAAGAAATGGAAAGGGGATGTTTTGTGCAACCATGGAGATGGGAGGAGAGGGAGAGGAGTAGCAATCTTAATTAAAAAAGGGGTGTGTGAGGATGTAAAAGAGGTGTATAATGATCAGGAGGGGAAGTGTATGGCTGTGGAAATAGAAGAGGGGGGAGAAAAAATTATTTTATGTAATGTACATGCACCGGTTATCGAAAAAGAAAAAGTGGACTTCTTTAAAAAGCTGAAGGTATGCATGGGAAAATGGAAAAGGTTTTTAATAATTGGGGATTTTAATACGGTGTTTAGCAAGATGGATTTAGCAGAGGGAATGGTTTTTAAATCAGACGGAGGGAGGAAAGAACTGAAGTGTATAATGGAAGAAAATGATTTAGTGGATATATGGAGGAAAAGAAATGAAGGTGCTAGAGAATTTTCAAGACAACAGGTGGTTAAAAATTGTATGTGTGCTAGCAGAATAGACTTTGCAATGTGTAAGAGTGAATTTATGAATACGGTTGATAATATTTATTATAAAAAAACATCACTAAGTGATCATAAAGTTGTATGGGTGCAGATTGACTCAAGTGGGATGAAGAGAGGGCCGGGGTTATGGATTCTGAATACAGAATTTTTAAAGGAAATTAGTTTTAAGAAAGGAGTAGAAGAGGTGATAAAAGAAGAACAGAAGGATCAATTGTACAAAGAAGACAAAAGAATTTGGTGGGATAATGTTAAATACAGAATTGGGGCATACGCAAAAAACTTTGGTAAAATGTTGAAGAGGGTAAGGAATTGTGAAGAAAATAAAATAAGAAAAGAATTAAAAGATATTCTGAATGAGGGAGGTGGGAATGTGGAAAGATATTTAATATTGGAAAAAAAACTTAAAGAAATAGAAGAAAGGAAATTTAGAGGGGAGGTGATAAGAAGCAGGGCAAAATATGAAATAGAAGGGGAAAAATGCACAAAGTTTTTCTTTAATTTGGAGAAAAGTAGGCAGAGAGAAGGGATAATCAAAGAGATAAAAAGAGAAAGTGGCGAGATAGTGAAAGAAACAGAAGAGATTTTAAAAGAAATAATAGATTTTTATAAGAAGTTGTTTAGCAAAGGACAAATCGAAAAGACAGAAAAAGAATTTTTAATTGGGAAAATAAGGAAAAAATTGGATTTAGATGATAAAAAAATGAGTAATGAGGAGATAAGAAAGGAAGAAATCGAAAATGCTATAATGCAATTAAATAATGGGAAAAGTCCTGGAAGGGATGGGCTGTCGGGTGAGTTTTATAAACATTTTAAGGATGTGTTGACACCAATTTTAAAGGAAGTGTATGATGAGATATTTAAAAGGGAAGAAACGAGTCATTTTATGGGGATTGGGGTTATTAAGCTAATTTTCAAGAAAAGAGGAGATAAGAATGAATTGAAAAATTATAGACCAATAACCATGCTAAATACAGACTATAACATTTTAGCGAAGATATTAGCAAACCGACTAAAGAAAATTATGCCAAATATTATTGAAACAAATCAGGCGTACGCTGTCGAAGGAAGGGATATTACAGACACAGTGTGTAGCATAAGGGATGTGGTGAGTCATATGGTAGAGGGAAAGAAAAAGGGATATGTAATAAGCCTAGATCTAGAAAAGGCATTTGACAGAGTAGAGCATGAATTTTTGTTTGAAATTTTAGAAAAGTTTGATTTTGGACAGAATTTTATAAAATGGTTGAAGATTTTATACAAAGGGGCGAAAAGCCAAATAAAATGCAATGGGTTTTTAACTGGAGCTTTTAGTGTTTCAAGGTCAATAAGACAAGGCTGTCCTTTGTCAGCCCTACTATATAGTTTGGTAGCTGAATCCCTGGGGTTAGCAATAATGGGAGAAAAGGAAATCAAAGGGGTGGATCTAAGACAAAATGAGGAATTACAAAAAGTTTATCAATACGCAGATGACACAACGCTAATAGTGAGGGATGTCAACAGTGTTAAAAAGGCAATGGAAATTTTAGAAAAGTACTGTAAAGGATCGGGGGCCAAAATAAACATACAGAAAACAGTTTATATGAACATAGGAGGGGGGGAGAATATTCAAAGCTTGTTTCCTTTCAAAGAAGAAGAGGGCTTAAAGGTGTTAGGAGTTAGAATAGGGAAAAATGAAAGAGTAATGAGGGACATGATGTGGGATGAGGTGATTGGAAGGATGGAAAGAGTTTTGAATTTTTGGAAACCGAGGGCTCTAACATTGAGAGGGAAGGTGTTAGTACTGAATGCCTTAATGTTAGCGAAAATGTGGTACGTGTTGGGAGTTACGCCGATGCCAAGGTGGATAGGCAAAAGAATAAAAGCAGTGGTTTTGAAGTTCCTATGGGACTCAAAGCCATCTAAGATCGCATATGAAACAATAATAGGGGATGTGAAAGATGGAGGATTGGGTCTACAGGATCCGGAATTAAAGAAAAAGAGTTTTAGAGTCAAAATAGTGAAAAAGTTTTTGAGTGAAGGAAATCAGGCACAATGGCCAGAGATAATGAAGTTGTTTTTAAACAAATGTGGAAATATGAACATTGGGGCAGATATTTTAGGGATGAAATTGAAGCAAACTTTGATGTTTGGAATCCCAGAGTTTTATATTGAGGTTTTAGAAGCATGGGGGGAATTCAAAATAAATGTAAGCATGATTCCTAGATGCAGAGAAGAAATGTTAAATCAACCATTGTTCTTAAATGACAATGTATTATATAATGGAAAAGAGTTGTACTTCAATAAATGGATTAAGGCTGGATTTAGGAGAGTGAGGGATGTATTATATGAGGTAAAAGAAGGATTCTTTCCGTTCCAAGCAATAGTGGATGAGGTGAAAGAGGTTGATGACGACATAAATGTAAAGATTTTGGAAAGACAATATGAACAGGTGAAAGAAGCGATTCCTGGGCAATGGGTTAAGACGATTGAGAAAGAAAATGGAAATGAAAGGGGAAAAATGAAGGTATTTATAAAAGAGAAAGGAGAAGATGTTCCTTTTAATCAAAGTTCAGTGAAGGAATTTTATGTGTTTTTTAGGAATTCAGTGTTTAAAGAACCAGCGGCAGTAAAATTTTGGGAAAAAGTTTTTAACGATTTTGATAAGAAGATGTTATGGAAAAATCTGTGGAAATGGTATATGGATGCAGGAATGGGAAATTTGGACTTTTGTATAAGGCATAATATCATATTTTCAGAATTAAAACTGCACAAAATGGGTCTAACTGAAAATGCAATGTGTAAAGTTTGTCTGGTAAAGGAGGAAGGAATTCTACATATGTTCCTGTCATGTTCAGAACTACAAGCTTTCCAACTGAAAATGAAAATGATGGTAAAAGAACTGTTGGGAGATAAGAGTGATGAAATTGAAAAAGAGCAGAACTGGAACTGTGTGTTTTTATTCGGAGTCAATACAATTTGTGAAAAACAGAATGTAATAAATATTTTCTTGACTGTTGCGAGGGACGTGATAT
>NW_027645691.1:0-93000 GCF_949357685.1 Gobio gobio | reverse complement strand
ATTAACACTGGAACATTATGCATTCAAAAAAGTGTTTATTTAATTAAAATATAAATATTACAAAAAGTTGTCTTTAGCTGGATTCGAACCCCGGTCTTGGTGATCACCTGCAATAGAAAACAGTGTAATGTAAATGCGCGATTTTCCCACACAAAGAAACTGGGAAAGTTATCACAAGACATATGCTAAGGATGGAATATCTCCAAAAGTCACATTTCACCCTTTCTTTTCTTCATTTTTTCTTTTCCTTCTTCCCCTTCTCTCTTTCTTTCTTCCCCCTTTTCTTCCCTTCTTCCCCACCTTTGTTGGACTATTGTTCCCCAGCTTGAACGCAGCGCCTTAGACCGCTCGGCCATCCTGACGTTGCAGCTACTGGCGAGCAGCGTTTTTGGAGCTACTCCGAATAGCAGATGATCTAGAAGCTAGTGGTCCCCCGCTCACCCTAGTCACAACACAGGCCTCGTTGGCGCAGTTAGGCAGCGCGTCAGTCTCATAATCTGAAGGTCGTGAGTTCGAGCCTCACACAGGGCAGAGTGGTGCTTTTTGGCACACGAGAGCGTTTAGGCGAAAGTGAGGGTTTCTTTATACCCTTTCGTGTGATTGTCCATTTCTTCATGAGCAATGCGATTGAAATGCAGTGCTTTTGTAGGACTGATGTTGAATAAATGCAGTAATAGCATTCCTCTCATATTCACGTAATATGTGGCAGCATTGCTGCAATGTTTTGTCAATGTTTAACATCATTCTTTCATTCTCATGACGTTTCTTGTCAACGGCAATGCAATGTTTCGCTTGACATTCCATGAATCTCATCCCATGACACTCCATCCCACACCCCAAAAACCCATGACATGTAATTCCAAGAAATATCCAGGAATTCCTTGCCATGACATTCTACTGCATCCCCAAAATGTCAGTCCATGACATCCTAGTCAAACTCCAAGAATCACATTGCATCCCTCCAAAGAAACCCCAAACAAAACATGAATACCCTTTCACAAACAAGTTCTCATTCCGGTAAACATCGCAATGCGGTATTCCATTGAATCCCCTTCGATAAAACATGTCCAATTTCACAAAGTGTCATGGCATGAAATTCCAAGAAAACTGCATGAAAATTCCATAGAAGTCCATACATGGCACAAAAGTGTTACTTTAAAGTTCATGTGATGACGGCCAGCGTTACAGTAGTGTTTCTCTAGTTGTGACGGAAACCGAAATGCAGTGCTTTGTCAACATTAATATATCACGGGGTCAACTTGCCAGAGGGTTAAAGACTCTAGCTTGAGCCCGCGGCCAAAGGTTTGGTTTGTCAGAAGTGGGATTCGAACCCACGCCTCCAGGGGAGACTGCGACCTGAACGCAGCGCCTTAGACCGCTCGGCCATCCTGACGTTGCAGCTACTGGCGAGCAGCGTTTTTGGAGCTACTCCGAATAGCAGATGATCTAGAAGCTAGTGGTCCCCCGCTCACCCTAGTCACAACACAGGCCTCGTTGGCGCAGTTAGGCAGCGCGTCAGTCTCATAATCTGAAGGTCGTGAGTTCGAGCCTCACACGGGGCAGAGTGGTGCTTTTTGGCACACGAGAGCGTTTAGGCGAAAGTGAGGGTTTCTTTATACCCTTTCGTGTGATTGTCCATTTCTTCATGAGCAATGCGATTGAAATGCAATGCTTTTGTAGGACTTATGTTGAATAAATGCAGTAATAGCATTCCTCTCATATTCACGTAATATGTGGCAGCGTTGCTGCAATGTTTTGTCAATGTTTAACATCATTCTTTCATTCTCATGACGTTTCTTGTCAACGGCAATGCAATGTTTCGCTTGACATTCCATGAATCTCATCCCATGACACTCCATCCCACACCCCAAAAACCCATGACATGTAATTCCAAGAAATATCCAGGAATTCCTTGCCATGACATTCTACTGCATCCCCAAAATGTCAGTCCATGACATCACAGTCAAACTCCAAGAATCACATTGCATCCCTCCAAAGAAACCCCAAACAAAACATGAATACCCTTTCACAAACAAGTTCTCATTCCGGTAAAAATCGCAATGCGGTATTCCATTGAATCCCCTTCGATAAAACATGTCCAATTTCACAAAGTGTCATGGCATGAAATTCCAAGAAAACTGCATGAAAATTCCATAGAAGTCCATACATGGCACAAAAGTGTTACTTTAAAGTTCATGTGATGACGGCCAGCGTTACAGTAGTGTTTCTCTAGTTGTGACGGAAACCGAAATGCAGTGCTTTGTCAACATTAATATATCACGGGGTCAACTTGCCAGAGGGTTAAAGACTCTAGCTTGAGCCCGCGGCCAAAGGTTTGGTTTGTCAGAAGTGGGATTCGAACCCACGCCTCCAGGGGAGACTGCGACCTGAACGCAGCGCCTTAGACCGCTCGGCCATCCTTACATTGCAGCTTCTGGCGAGCAGCGTTTTTGGAGCTACTCCAAATGGCAGATGATCTAGAAGCTAGTGGTCCCCCGCTCACCCTAGTCACAACACAGGCCTCGTTGGCGCAGTTAGGCAGCGCGTCAGTCTCATAATCTGAAGGTCGTGAGTTCGAGCCTCACACGGGGCAGAGTGGTGCTTTTTGGCACACGAGAGCGTTTAGGCGAAAGTGAGGGTTTCTTTATACCCTTTCGTGTGATTGTCCATTTCTTCATGAGCAATGCGATTGAAATGCAGTGCTTTTGTAGGACTGATGTTGAATAAATGCAGTAATAGCATTCCTCTCATATTCACGTAATATGTGGCAGCGTTGCTGCAATGTTTTGTCAATGTTTAACATCATTCTTTCATTCTCATGACGTTTCTTGTCAACGGCAATGCAATGTTTCGCTTGACATTCCATGAATCTCATCCCATGACACTCCATCCCACACCCCAAAAACCCATGACATGTCATTCCAAGAAATTTCCAGGAATTCCTTGCCATGACATTCTACTGCATCCCCAAAATGTCAGTCCATGACATCACAGTCAAACTCCAAGAATCACATTGCATCCCTCCAAAGAAACCCCAAACCAAACATGAATACCCTTTCACAAACAAGTTCTCATTCCGGTAAACATCGCAATGCGGTATTCCATTGAATCCCCTTCGATAAAACATGTCCAATTTCACAAAGTGTCATGGCATGAAATTCCAAGAAAACTGCATGAAAATTCCATAGAAGTCCATACATGGCACAAAAGTGTTACTTTAAAGTTCATGTGATGACGGCCAGCGTTACAGTAGTGTTTCTCTAGTTGTGACGGAAACCGAAATGCAGTGCTTTGACAACATTAATATATCACGGGGTCAACTTGCCAGAGGGTTAAAGACTCTAGCTTGAGCCCGCGGCCAAAGATTTGGATTGTCAGAAGTGGGATTCGAACCCACGCCTCCAGGGGAGACTGCGACCTGAACGCAGCGCCTTAGACCGCTCGGCCATCCTGACATTGCAGCTACTGGCGAGCAGCGTTTTTGGAGCTACTCCGAATGGCAGATGATCTAGAAGCTAGTGGTCCCCCGCTCACCCTAGTCACAACACAGGCCTCGTTGGCGCAGTTAGGCAGCGCGTCAGTCTCATAATCTGAAAGTCGTGAGTTTGAGCCTCACACGGGGCAGAGTGGTGCTTTTTGGCACACGAGAGCGTTTAGGCGAAAGTGAGGGTTTCTTTATACCCTTTCGTGTGATTGTCCATTTCTTCATGAGCAATGCGATTGAAATGCAGTGCTTTTGTAGGACTGATGTTGAATAAATGCAGTAATAGCATTCCTCTCATATTCACGTAATATGTGGCAGCGTTGCTGCAATGTTTTGTCAATGTTTAACATCATTCTTTCATTCTCATGACGTTTCTTGTCAACGGCAATGCAATGTTTCGCTTGACATTCCATGAATCTCATCCCATGACACTCCATCCCACACCCCAAAAACCCATGACATGTCATTCCAAGAAATTTCCAGGAATTCCTTGCCATGACATTCTACTGCATCCCCAAAATGTCAGTCCATGACATCACAGTCAAACTCCAAGAATCACATTGCATCCCTCCAAAGAAACCCCAAACAAAACATGAATACCCTTTCACAAACAAGTTCTCATTCCGGTAAACATCGCAATGCGGTATTCCATTGAATCCCCTTCGATAAAACATGTCCAATTTCACAAAGTGTCATGGCATGAAATTCCAAGAAAACTGCATGAAAATTCCATAGAAGTCCATACATGGCACAAAAGTGTTACTTTAAAGTTCATGTGATGACGGCCAGCGTTACAGTAGTGTTTCTCTAGTTGTGACGGAAACCGAAATGCAGTGCTTTGTCAACATTAATATATCACGGGGTCAACTTGCCAGAGGGTTAAAGACTCTAGCATGAGCCCGCGGCCAAAGGTTTGGTTTGTCAGAAGTGGGATTCGAACCCACGCCTCCAGGGGAGACTGCGACCTGAACGCAGCGCCTTAGACCGCTCGGCCATCCTGACATTGCAGCTACTGGCGAGCAGCGTTTTTGGAGCTACTCCAAATGGCAGATGATCTAGAAGCTAGTGGTCCCCCACTCACCCTAGTCACAACACAGGCCTCGTTGGCGCAGTTAGGCAGCGCGTCAGTCTCATAATCTGAAGGTCGTGAGTTCGAGCCTCACACGGGGCAGAGTGGTGCTTTTTGGCACACGAGAGCGTTTAGGCGAAAGTGAGGGTTTCTTTATACCCTTTCGTGTGATTGTCCATTTCTTCATGAGCAATGCGATTGAAATGCAGTGCTTTTGTAGGACTGATGTTGAATAAATGCAGTAATAGCATTCCTCTCATATTCACGTAATATGTGGCAGCGTTGCTGCAATGTTTTGTCAATGTTTAACATCATTCTTTCATTCTCATGACGTTTCTTGTCAACGGCAATGCAATGTTTCGCTTGACATTCCATGAATCTCATCCCATGACACTCCATCCCACACCCCAAAAACCCATGACATGTCATTCCAAGAAATTTCCAGGAATTCCTTGCCATGACATTCTACTGCATCCCCAAAATGTCAGTCCATGACATCACAGTCAAACTCCAAGAATCACATTGCATCCCTCCAAAGAAACCCCAAACAAAACATGAATACCATTTCACAAACAAGTTCTCATTCCGGTAAACATCGCAATGCGGTATTCCATTGAATCCCCTTCGATAAAACATGTCCAATTTCACAAAGTGTCATGGCATGAAATTCCAAGAAAACTGCATGAAAATTCCATAGAAGTCCATACATGGCACAAAAGTGTTACTTTAAAGTTCATGTGATGACGGCCAGCGTTACAGTAGTGTTTCTCTAGTTGTGACGGATACCGAAATGCAGTGCTTTGTCAACATTAATATATCACGGGGTCAACTTGCCAGAGGGTTAAAGACTCTAGCTTGAGTCCGCGGCCAAAGATTTGGTTTGTCAGAAGTGGAATTCGAACCCACGCCTCCAGGGGAGACTGCGACCTGAACGCAGCGCCTTAGACCGCTCGGCCATCCTGACATTGCAGCTACTGGCGAGCAGCGTTTTTGGAGCTACTCCGAATGGCAGATGATCTAGAAGCTAGTGGTCCCCCGCTCACCCTAGTCACAACACAGGCCTCGTTGGCGCAGTTAGGCAGCGCGTCAGTCTCATAATCTGAAGGTCGTGAGTTCGAGCCTCACACGGGGCAATGTGGTGCTTTTTGGCACACGAGAGCGTTTAGGCGAAAGTGAGGGTTTCTTTATACCCTTTCGTGTGATTGTCCATTTCTTCATGAGCAATGCGATTGAAATGCAGTGCTTTTGTAGGACTGATGTTGAATAAATGCAGTAATAGCATTCCTCTCATATTCACGTAATATGTGGCAGCGTTGCTGCAATGTTTTGTCAATGTTTAACATCATTCTTTCATTCTCATGACGTTTCTTGTCAACGGCAATGCAATGTTTCGCTTGACATTCCATGAATCTCATCCCATGACACTCCATCCCACACCCCAAAAACCCATGACATGTCATTCCAAGAAATTTCCAGGAATTCCTTGCCATGACATTCTACTGCATCCCCAAAATGTCAGTCCATGACATCACAGTCAAACTCCAAGAATCACATTGCATCCCTCCAAAGAAACCCCAAACAAAACATGAATACCCTTTCACAAACAAGTTCTCATTCCATTAAACATCGCAATGCGGTATTCCATTGAATCCCCTTCGATAAAACATGTCCAATTTCACAAAGTGTCATGGCATGAAATTCCAAGAAAACTGCATGAAAATTCCATAGAAGTCCATACATGGCACAAAAGTGTTACTTTAAAGTTCATGTGATGACGGCCAGCGTTACAGTAGTGTTTCTCTAGTTGTGACGGAAACCGAAATGCAGTGCTTTGTCAACATTAATATATCACGGGGTCAACTTGCCAGAGGGTTAAAGACTCTAGCTTGAGCCCGCGGCCAAAGGTTTGGTTTGTCAGAAGTGGGATTCGAACCCACGCCTCCAGGGGAGACTGCGACCTGAACGCAGCGCCTTAGACCGCTCGGCCATCCTGACGTTGCAGCTACTGGCGAGCAGCGTTTTTGGAGCTACTCCGAATAGCAGATGATCTAGAAGCTAGTGGTCCCCCGCTCACCCTAGTCACAACACAGGCCTCGTTGGCGCAGTTAGGCAGCGCGTCAGTCTCATAATCTGAAGGTCGTGAGTTCGAGCCTCACACGGGGCAGAGTGGTGCTTTTTGGCACACGAGAGCGTTTAGGCGAAAGTGAGGGTTTCTTTATACCCTTTCGTGTGATTGTCCATTTCTTCATGAGCAATGCGATTGAAATGCAATGCTTTTGTAGGACTTATGTTGAATAAATGCAGTAATAGCATTCCTCTCATATTCACGTAATATGTGGCAGCGTTGCTGCAATGTTTTGTCAATGTTTAACATCATTCTTTCATTCTCATGACGTTTCTTGTCAACGGCAATGCAATGTTTCGCTTGACATTCCATGAATCTCATCCCATGACACTCCATCCCACACCCCAAAAACCCATGACATGTAATTCCAAGAAATATCCAGGAATTCCTTGCCATGACATTCTACTGCATCCCCAAAATGTCAGTCCATGACATCACAGTCAAACTCCAAGAATCACATTGCATCCCTCCAAAGAAACCCCAAACAAAACATGAATACCCTTTCACAAACAAGTTCTCATTCCGGTAAAAATCGCAATGCGGTATTCCATTGAATCCCCTTCGATAAAACATGTCCAATTTCACAAAGTGTCATGGCATGAAATTCCAAGAAAACTGCATGAAAATTCCATAGAAGTCCATACATGGCACAAAAGTGTTACTTTAAAGTTCATGTGATGACGGCCAGCGTTACAGTAGTGTTTCTCTAGTTGTGACGGAAACCGAAATGCAGTGCTTTGTCAACATTAATATATCACGGGGTCAACTTGCCAGAGGGTTAAAGACTCTAGCTTGAGCCCGCGGCCAAAGGTTTGGTTTGTCAGAAGTGGGATTCGAACCCACGCCTCCAGGGGAGACTGCGACCTGAACGCAGCGCCTTAGACCGCTCGGCCATCCTTACATTGCAGCTTCTGGCGAGCAGCGTTTTTGGAGCTACTCCAAATGGCAGATGATCTAGAAGCTAGTGGTCCCCCGCTCACCCTAGTCACAACACAGGCCTCGTTGGCGCAGTTAGGCAGCGCGTCAGTCTCATAATCTGAAGGTCGTGAGTTCGAGCCTCACACAGGGCAGAGTGGTGCTTTTTGGCACACGAGAGCGTTTAGGCGAAAGTGAGGGTTTCTTTATACCCTTTCGTGTGATTGTCCATTTCTTCATGAGCAATGCGATTGAAATGCAGTGCTTTTGTAGGACTGATGTTGAATAAATACAGTAATAGCATTCCTCTCATATTCACGTAATATGTGGCAGCGTTGCTGCAATGTTTTGTCAATGTTTAACATCATTCTTTCATTCTCATGACGTTTCTTGTCAACGGCAATGCAATGTTTCGCTTGACATTCCATGAATCTCATCCCATGACACTCCATCCCACACCCCAAAAACCCATGACATGTAATTCCAAGAAATATCCAGGAATTCCTTGCCATGACATTCTACTGCATCCCCAAAATGTCAGTCCATGACATCACAGTCAAACTCCAAGAATCACATTGCATCCCTCCAAAGAAACCCCAAACAAAACATGAATACCCTTTCACAAACAAGTTCTCATTCCGGTAAACATCGCAATGCGGTATTCCATTGAATCCCCTTCGATAAAACATGTCCAATTTCACAAAGTGTCATGGCATGAAATTCCAAGAAAACTGCATGAAAATTCCATAGAAGTCCATACATGGCACAAAAGTGTTACTTTAAAGTTCATGTGATGACGGCCAGCGTTACAGTAGTGTTTCTCTAGTTGTGACGGAAACCGAAATGCAGTGCTTTGTCAACATTAATATATCACGGGGTCAACTTGCCAGAGGGTTAAAGACTCTAGCTTGAGCCCGCGGCCAAAGGTTTGGTTTGTCAGAAGTGGGATTCGAACCCACCCCTCCAGAGGAGACTGCGACCTGGACGCAGCGCCTTAGACCGCTCGGCCATCCTGACATTGCAGCTACTGGCGAGCAGCGTTTTTGGAGCTACTCCGAATGGCAGATGATCTAGAAGCTAGTGGTCCCCCGCTCACCCTAGTCACAACACAGGCCTCGTTGGCGCAGTTAGGCAGCGCGTCAGTCTCATAATCTGAAGGTCGTGAGTTCGAGCCTCACACGGGGCAGAGTGGTGCTTTTTGGCACACGAGAGCGTTTAGGCGAAAGTGAGGGTTTCTTTATACCCTTTCGTGTGATTGTCCATTTCTTCATGAGCAATGCGATTGAAATGCAGTGCTTTTGTAGGACTGATGTTGAATAAATGCAGTAATAGCATTCCTCTCATATTCACGTAATATGTGGCAGCGTTGCTGCAATGTTTTGTCAATGTTTAACATCATTCTTTCATTCTCATGACGTTTCTTGTCAACGGCAATGCAATGTTTCGCTTGACATTCCATGAATCTCATCCCATGACACTCCATCCCACACCCCAAAAACCCATGACATGTCATTCCAAGAAATTTCCAGGAATTCCTTGCCATGACATTCTACTGCATCCCCAAAATGTCAGTCCATGACATCACAGTCAAACTCCAAGAATCACATTGCATCCCTCCAAAGAAACCCCAAACAAAACATGAATACCCTTTCACAAACAAGTTCTCATTCCGGTAAACATCGCAATGCGGTATTCCATTGAATCCCCTTCGATAAAACATGTCCAATTTCACAAAGTGTCATGGCATGAAATTCCAAGAAAACTGCATGAAAATTCCATAGAAGTCCATACATGGCACAAAAGTGTTACTTTAAAGTTCATGTGATGACGGCCAGCGTTACAGTAGTGTTTCTCTAGTTGTGACGGAAACCGAAATGCAGTGCTTTGTCAACATTAATATATCACGGGGTCAACTTGCCAGAGGGTTAAAGACTCTAGCATGAGCCCGCGGCCAAAGGTTTGGTTTGTCAGAAGTGGGATTCGAACCCACACCTCCAGGGGAGACTGCGACCTGAACGCAGCGCCTTAGACCGCTCGGCCATCCTGACATTGCAGCTACTGGCGAGCAGCGTTTTTGGAGCTACTCCAAATGGCAGATGATCTAGAAGCTAGTGGTCCCCCACTCACCCTAGTCACAACACAGGCCTCGTTGGCGCAGTTAGGCAGCGCGTCAGTCTCATAATCTGAAGGTCGTGAGTTCGAGCCTCACACGGGGCAGAGTGGTGCTTTTTGGCACACGAGAGCGTTTAGGCGAAAGTGAGGGTTTCTTTATACCCTTTCGTGTGATTGTCCATTTCTTCATGAGCAATGCGATTGAAATGCAGTGCTTTTGTAGGACTGATGTTGAATAAATGCAGTAATAGCATTCCTCTCATATTCACGTAATATGTGGCAGCGTTGCTGCAATGTTTTGTCAATGTTTAACATCATTCTTTCATTCTCATGACGTTTCTTGTCAACGGCAATGCAATGTTTCGCTTGACATTCCATGAATCTCATCCCATGACACTCCATCCCACACCCCAAAAACCCATGACATGTCATTCCAAGAAATTTCCAGGAATTCCTTGCCATGACATTCTACTGCATCCCCAAAATGTCAGTCCATGACATCACAGTCAAACTCCAAGAATCACATTGCATCCCTCCAAAGAAACCCCAAACAAAACATGAATACCATTTCACAAACAAGTTCTCATTCCGGTAAACATCGCAATGCGGTATTCCATTGAATCCCCTTCGATAAAACATGTCCAATTTCACAAAGTGTCATGGCATGAAATTCCAAGAAAACTGCATGAAAATTCCATAGAAGTCCATACATGGCACAAAAGTGTTACTTTAAAGTTCATGTGATGACGGCCAGCGTTACAGTAGTGTTTCTCTAGTTGTGACGGATACCGAAATGCAGTGCTTTGTCAACATTAATATATCACGGGGTCAACTTGCCAGAGGGTTAAAGACTCTAGCTTGAGTCCGCGGCCAAAGATTTGGTTTGTCAGAAGTGGAATTCGAACCCACGCCTCCAGGGGAGACTGCGACCTGAACGCAGCGCCTTAGACCGCTCGGCCATCCTGACATTGCAGCTACTGGCGAGCAGCGTTTTTGGAGCTACTCCGAATGGCAGATGATCTAGAAGCTAGTGGTCCCCCGCTCACCCTAGTCACAACACAGGCCTCGTTGGCGCAGTTAGGCAGCGCGTCAGTCTCATAATCTGAAGGTCGTGAGTTCGAGCCTCACACGGGGCAATGTGGTGCTTTTTGGCACACGAGAGCGTTTAGGCGAAAGTGAGGGTTTCTTTATACCCTTTCGTGTGATTGTCCATTTCTTCATGAGCAATGCGATTGAAATGCAGTGCTTTTGTAGGACTGATGTTGAATAAATGCAGTAATAGCATTCCTCTCATATTCACGTAATATGTGGCAGCGTTGCTGCAATGTTTTGTCAATGTTTAACATCATTCTTTCATTCTCATGACGTTTCTTGTCAACGGCAATGCAATGTTTCGCTTGACATTCCATGAATCTCATCCCATGACACTCCATCCCACACCCCAAAAACCCATGACATGTCATTCCAAGAAATTTCCAGGAATTCCTTGCCATGACATTCTACTGCATCCCCAAAATGTCAGTCCATGACATCACAGTCAAACTCCAAGAATCACATTGCATCCCTCCAAAGAAACCCCAAACAAAACATGAATACCCTTTCACAAACAAGTTCTCATTCCATTAAACATCGCAATGCGGTATTCCATTGAATCCCCTTCGATAAAACATGTCCAATTTCACAAAGTGTCATGGCATGAAATTCCAAGAAAACTGCATGAAAATTCCATAGAAGTCCATACATGGCACAAAAGTGTTACTTTAAAGTTCATGTGATGACGGCCAGCGTTACAGTAGTGTTTCTCTAGTTGTGACGGAAACCGAAATGCAGTGCTTTGTCAACATTAATATATCACGGGGTCAACTTGCCAGAGGGTTAAAGACTCTAGCTTGAGCCCGCGGCCAAAGGTTTGGTTTGTCAGAAGTGGGATTCGAACCCACGCCTCCAGGGGAGACTGCGACCTGAACGCAGCGCCTTAGACCGCTCGGCCATCCTGACGTTGCAGCTACTGGCGAGCAGCGTTTTTGGAGCTACTCCGAATAGCAGATGATCTAGAAGCTAGTGGTCCCCCGCTCACCCTAGTCACAACACAGGCCTCGTTGGCGCAGTTAGGCAGCGCGTCAGTCTCATAATCTGAAGGTCGTGAGTTCGAGCCTCACACGGGGCAGAGTGGTGCTTTTTGGCACACGAGAGCGTTTAGGCGAAAGTGAGGGTTTCTTTATACCCTTTCGTGTGATTGTCCATTTCTTCATGAGCAATGCGATTGAAATGCAATGCTTTTGTAGGACTTATGTTGAATAAATGCAGTAATAGCATTCCTCTCATATTCACGTAATATGTGGCAGCGTTGCTGCAATGTTTTGTCAATGTTTAACATCATTCTTTCATTCTCATGACGTTTCTTGTCAACGGCAATGCAATGTTTCGCTTGACATTCCATGAATCTCATCCCATGACACTCCATCCCACACCCCAAAAACCCATGACATGTAATTCCAAGAAATATCCAGGAATTCCTTGCCATGACATTCTACTGCATCCCCAAAATGTCAGTCCATGACATCACAGTCAAACTCCAAGAATCACATTGCATCCCTCCAAAGAAACCCCAAACAAAACATGAATACCCTTTCACAAACAAGTTCTCATTCCGGTAAAAATCGCAATGCGGTATTCCATTGAATCCCCTTCGATAAAACATGTCCAATTTCACAAAGTGTCATGGCATGAAATTCCAAGAAAACTGCATGAAAATTCCATAGAAGTCCATACATGGCACAAAAGTGTTACTTTAAAGTTCATGTGATGACGGCCAGCGTTACAGTAGTGTTTCTCTAGTTGTGACGGAAACCGAAATGCAGTGCTTTGTCAACATTAATATATCACGGGGTCAACTTGCCAGAGGGTTAAAGACTCTAGCTTGAGCCCGCGGCCAAAGGTTTGGTTTGTCAGAAGTGGGATTCGAACCCACGCCTCCAGGGGAGACTGCGACCTGAACGCAGCGCCTTAGACCGCTCGGCCATCCTTACATTGCAGCTTCTGGCGAGCAGCGTTTTTGGAGCTACTCCAAATGGCAGATGATCTAGAAGCTAGTGGTCCCCCGCTCACCCTAGTCACAACACAGGCCTCGTTGGCGCAGTTAGGCAGCGCGTCAGTCTCATAATCTGAAGGTCGTGAGTTCGAGCCTCACACAGGGCAGAGTGGTGCTTTTTGGCACACGAGAGCGTTTAGGCGAAAGTGAGGGTTTCTTTATACCCTTTCGTGTGATTGTCCATTTCTTCATGAGCAATGCGATTGAAATGCAGTGCTTTTGTAGGACTGATGTTGAATAAATACAGTAATAGCATTCCTCTCATATTCACGTAATATGTGGCAGCATTGCTGCAATGTTTTGTCAATGTTTAACATCATTCTTTCATTCTCATGACGTTTCTTGTCAACGGCAATGCAATGTTTCGCTTGACATTCCATGAATCTCATCCCATGACACTCCATCCCACACCCCAAAAACCCATGACATGTAATTCCAAGAAATATCCAGGAATTCCTTGCCATGACATTCTACTGCATCCCCAAAATGTCAGTCCATGACATCACAGTCAAACTCCAAGAATCACATTGCATCCCTCCAAAGAAACCCCAAACAAAACATGAATACCCTTTCACAAACAAGTTCTCATTCCGGTAAACATCGCAATGCGGTATTCCATTGAATCCCCTTCGATAAAACATGTCCAATTTCACAAAGTGTCATGGCATGAAATTCCAAGAAAACTGCATGAAAATTCCATAGAAGTCCATACATGGCACAAAAGTGTTACTTTAAAGTTCATGTGATGACGGCCAGCGTTACAGTAGTGTTTCTCTAGTTGTGACGGAAACCGAAATGCAGTGCTTTGTCAACATTAATATATCACGGGGTCAACTTGCCAGAGGGTTAAAGACTCTAGCTTGAGCCCGCGGCCAAAGGTTTGGTTTGTCAGAAGTGGGATTCGAACCCACCCCTCCAGAGGAGACTGCGACCTGGACGCAGCGCCTTAGACCGCTCGGCCATCCTGACATTGCAGCTACTGGCGAGCAGCGTTTTTGGAGCTACTCCGAATGGCAGATGATCTAGAAGCTAGTGGTCCCCCGCTCACCCTAGTCACAACACAGGCCTCGTTGGCGCAGTTAGGCAGCGCGTCAGTCTCATAATCTGAAGGTCGTGAGTTCGAGCCTCACACGGGGCAGAGTGGTGCTTTTTGGCACACGAGAGCGTTTAGGCGAAAGTGAGGGTTTCTTTATACCCTTTCGTGTGATTGTCCATTTCTTCATGAGCAATGCGATTGAAATGCAGTGCTTTTGTAGGACTGATGTTGAATAAATGCAGTAATAGCATTCCTCTCATATTCACGTAATATGTGGCAGCGTTGCTGCAATGTTTTGTCAATGTTTAACATCATTCTTTCATTCTCATGACGTTTCTTGTCAACGGCAATGCAATGTTTCGCTTGACATTCCATGAATCTCATCCCATGACACTCCATCCCACACCCCAAAAACCCATGACATGTCATTCCAAGAAATTTCCAGGAATTCCTTGCCATGACATTCTACTGCATCCCCAAAATGTCAGTCCATGACATCACAGTCAAACTCCAAGAATCACATTGCATCCCTCCAAAGAAACCCCAAACAAAACATGAATACCCTTTCACAAACAAGTTCTCATTCCGGTAAACATCGCAATGCGGTATTCCATTGAATCCCCTTCGATAAAACATGTCCAATTTCACAAAGTGTCATGGCATGAAATTCCAAGAAAACTGCATGAAAATTCCATAGAAGTCCATACATGGCACAAAAGTGTTACTTTAAAGTTCATGTGATGACGGCCAGCGTTACAGTAGTGTTTCTCTAGTTGTGACGGAAACCGAAATGCAGTGCTTTGTCAACATTAATATATCACGGGGTCAACTTGCCAGAGGGTTAAAGACTCTAGCATGAGCCCGCGGCCAAAGGTTTGGTTTGTCAGAAGTGGGATTCGAACCCACGCCTCCAGGGGAGACTGCGACCTGAACGCAGCGCCTTAGACCGCTCGGCCATCCTGACATTGCAGCTACTGGCGAGCAGCGTTTTTGGAGCTACTCCAAATGGCAGATGATCTAGAAGCTAGTGGTCCCCCACTCACCCTAGTCACAACACAGGCCTCGTTGGCGCAGTTAGGCAGCGCGTCAGTCTCATAATCTGAAGGTCGTGAGTTCGAGCCTCACACGGGGCAGAGTGGTGCTTTTTGGCACACGAGAGCGTTTAGGCGAAAGTGAGGGTTTCTTTATACCCTTTCGTGTGATTGTCCATTTCTTCATGAGCAATGCGATTGAAATGCAGTGCTTTTGTAGGACTGATGTTGAATAAATGCAGTAATAGCATTCCTCTCATATTCACGTAATATGTGGCAGCGTTGCTGCAATGTTTTGTCAATGTTTAACATCATTCTTTCATTCTCATGACGTTTCTTGTCAACGGCAATGCAATGTTTCGCTTGACATTCCATGAATCTCATCCCATGACACTCCATCCCACACCCCAAAAACCCATGACATGTCATTCCAAGAAATTTCCAGGAATTCCTTGCCATGACATTCTACTGCATCCCCAAAATGTCAGTCCATGACATCACAGTCAAACTCCAAGAATCACATTGCATCCCTCCAAAGAAACCCCAAACAAAACATGAATACCATTTCACAAACAAGTTCTCATTCCGGTAAACATCGCAATGCGGTATTCCATTGAATCCCCTTCGATAAAACATGTCCAATTTCACAAAGTGTCATGGCATGAAATTCCAAGAAAACTGCATGAAAATTCCATAGAAGTCCATACATGGCACAAAAGTGTTACTTTAAAGTTCATGTGATGACGGCCAGCGTTACAGTAGTGTTTCTCTAGTTGTGACGGATACCGAAATGCAGTGCTTTGTCAACATTAATATATCACGGGGTCAACTTGCCAGAGGGTTAAAGACTCTAGCTTGAGTCCGCGGCCAAAGATTTGGTTTGTCAGAAGTGGAATTCGAACCCACGCCTCCAGGGGAGACTGCGACCTGAACGCAGCGCCTTAGACCGCTCGGCCATCCTGACATTGCAGCTACTGGCGAGCAGCGTTTTTGGAGCTACTCCGAATGGCAGATGATCTAGAAGCTAGTGGTCCCCCGCTCACCCTAGTCACAACACAGGCCTCGTTGGCGCAGTTAGGCAGCGCGTCAGTCTCATAATCTGAAGGTCGTGAGTTCGAGCCTCACACGGGGCAATGTGGTGCTTTTTGGCACACGAGAGCGTTTAGGCGAAAGTGAGGGTTTCTTTATACCCTTTCGTGTGATTGTCCATTTCTTCATGAGCAATGCGATTGAAATGCAGTGCTTTTGTAGGACTGATGTTGAATAAATGCAGTAATAGCATTCCTCTCATATTCACGTAATATGTGGCAGCGTTGCTGCAATGTTTTGTCAATGTTTAACATCATTCTTTCATTCTCATGACGTTTCTTGTCAACGGCAATGCAATGTTTCGCTTGACATTCCATGAATCTCATCCCATGACACTCCATCCCACACCCCAAAAACCCATGACATGTCATTCCAAGAAATTTCCAGGAATTCCTTGCCATGACATTCTACTGCATCCCCAAAATGTCAGTCCATGACATCACAGTCAAACTCCAAGAATCACATTGCATCCCTCCAAAGAAACCCCAAACAAAACATGAATACCCTTTCACAAACAAGTTCTCATTCCATTAAACATCGCAATGCGGTATTCCATTGAATCCCCTTCGATAAAACATGTCCAATTTCACAAAGTGTCATGGCATGAAATTCCAAGAAAACTGCATGAAAATTCCATAGAAGTCCATACATGGCACAAAAGTGTTACTTTAAAGTTCATGTGATGACGGCCAGCGTTACAGTAGTGTTTCTCTAGTTGTGACGGAAACCGAAATGCAGTGCTTTGTCAACATTAATATATCACGGGGTCAACTTGCCAGAGGGTTAAAGACTCTAGCTTGAGCCCGCGGCCAAAGGTTTGGTTTGTCAGAAGTGGGATTCGAACCCACGCCTCCAGGGGAGACTGCGACCTGAACGCAGCGCCTTAGACCGCTCGGCCATCCTGACGTTGCAGCTACTGGCGAGCAGCGTTTTTGGAGCTACTCCGAATAGCAGATGATCTAGAAGCTAGTGGTCCCCCGCTCACCCTAGTCACAACACAGGCCTCGTTGGCGCAGTTAGGCAGCGCGTCAGTCTCATAATCTGAAGGTCGTGAGTTCGAGCCTCACACGGGGCAGAGTGGTGCTTTTTGGCACACGAGAGCGTTTAGGCGAAAGTGAGGGTTTCTTTATACCCTTTCGTGTGATTGTCCATTTCTTCATGAGCAATGCGATTGAAATGCAATGCTTTTGTAGGACTTATGTTGAATAAATGCAGTAATAGCATTCCTCTCATATTCACGTAATATGTGGCAGCGTTGCTGCAATGTTTTGTCAATGTTTAACATCATTCTTTCATTCTCATGACGTTTCTTGTCAACGGCAATGCAATGTTTCGCTTGACATTCCATGAATCTCATCCCATGACACTCCATCCCACACCCCAAAAACCCATGACATGTAATTCCAAGAAATATCCAGGAATTCCTTGCCATGACATTCTACTGCATCCCCAAAATGTCAGTCCATGACATCACAGTCAAACTCCAAGAATCACATTGCATCCCTCCAAAGAAACCCCAAACAAAACATGAATACCCTTTCACAAACAAGTTCTCATTCCGGTAAAAATCGCAATGCGGTATTCCATTGAATCCCCTTCGATAAAACATGTCCAATTTCACAAAGTGTCATGGCATGAAATTCCAAGAAAACTGCATGAAAATTCCATAGAAGTCCATACATGGCACAAAAGTGTTACTTTAAAGTTCATGTGATGACGGCCAGCGTTACAGTAGTGTTTCTCTAGTTGTGACGGAAACCGAAATGCAGTGCTTTGTCAACATTAATATATCACGGGGTCAACTTGCCAGAGGGTTAAAGACTCTAGCTTGAGCCCGCGGCCAAAGGTTTGGTTTGTCAGAAGTGGGATTCGAACCCACGCCTCCAGGGGAGACTGCGACCTGAACGCAGCGCCTTAGACCGCTCGGCCATCCTTACATTGCAGCTTCTGGCGAGCAGCGTTTTTGGAGCTACTCCAAATGGCAGATGATCTAGAAGCTAGTGGTCCCCCGCTCACCCTAGTCACAACACAGGCCTCGTTGGCGCAGTTAGGCAGCGCGTCAGTCTCATAATCTGAAGGTCGTGAGTTCGAGCCTCACACGGGGCAGAGTGGTGCTTTTTGGCACACGAGAGCGTTTAGGCGAAAGTGAGGGTTTCTTTATACCCTTTCGTGTGATTGTCCATTTCTTCATGAGCAATGCGATTGAAATGCAGTGCTTTTGTAGGACTGATGTTGAATAAATGCAGTAATAGCATTCCTCTCATATTCACGTAATATGTGGCAGCGTTGCTGCAATGTTTTGTCAATGTTTAACATCATTCTTTCATTCTCATGACGTTTCTTGTCAACGGCAATGCAATGTTTCGCTTGACATTCCATGAATCTCATCCCATGACACTCCATCCCACACCCCAAAAACCCATGACATGTCATTCCAAGAAATTTCCAGGAATTCCTTGCCATGACATTCTACTGCATCCCCAAAATGTCAGTCCATGACATCACAGTCAAACTCCAAGAATCACATTGCATCCCTCCAAAGAAACCCCAAACCAAACATGAATACCCTTTCACAAACAAGTTCTCATTCCGGTAAACATCGCAATGCGGTATTCCATTGAATCCCCTTCGATAAAACATGTCCAATTTCACAAAGTGTCATGGCATGAAATTCCAAGAAAACTGCATGAAAATTCCATAGAAGTCCATACATGGCACAAAAGTGTTACTTTAAAGTTCATGTGATGACGGCCAGCGTTACAGTAGTGTTTCTCTAGTTGTGACGGAAACCGAAATGCAGTGCTTTGACAACATTAATATATCACGGGGTCAACTTGCCAGAGGGTTAAAGACTCTAGCTTGAGCCCGCGGCCAAAGATTTGGATTGTCAGAAGTGGGATTCGAACCCACGCCTCCAGGGGAGACTGCGACCTGAACGCAGCGCCTTAGACCGCTCGGCCATCCTGACATTGCAGCTACTGGCGAGCAGCGTTTTTGGAGCTACTCCGAATGGCAGATGATCTAGAAGCTAGTGGTCCCCCGCTCACCCTAGTCACAACACAGGCCTCGTTGGCGCAGTTAGGCAGCGCGTCAGTCTCATAATCTGAAAGTCGTGAGTTTGAGCCTCACACGGGGCAGAGTGGTGCTTTTTGGCACACGAGAGCGTTTAGGCGAAAGTGAGGGTTTCTTTATACCCTTTCGTGTGATTGTCCATTTCTTCATGAGCAATGCGATTGAAATGCAGTGCTTTTGTAGGACTGATGTTGAATAAATGCAGTAATAGCATTCCTCTCATATTCACGTAATATGTGGCAGCGTTGCTGCAATGTTTTGTCAATGTTTAACATCATTCTTTCATTCTCATGACGTTTCTTGTCAACGGCAATGCAATGTTTCGCTTGACATTCCATGAATCTCATCCCATGACACTCCATCCCACACCCCAAAAACCCATGACATGTCATTCCAAGAAATTTCCAGGAATTCCTTGCCATAACATTCTACTGCATCCCCAAAATGTCAGTCCATGACATCACAGTCAAACTCCAAGAATCACATTGCATCCCTCCAAAGAAACCCCAAACAAAACATGAATACCCTTTCACAAACAAGTTCTCATTCCGGTAAACATCGCAATGCGGTATTCCATTGAATCCCCTTCGATAAAACATGTCCAATTTCACAAAGTGTCATGGCATGAAATTCCAAGAAAACTGCATGAAAATTCCATAGAAGTCCATACATGGCACAAAAGTGTTACTTTAAAGTTCATGTGATGACGGCCAGCGTTACAGTAGTGTTTCTCTAGTTGTGACGGAAACCGAAATGCAGTGCTTTGTCAACATTAATATATCACGGGGTCAACTTGCCAGAGGGTTAAAGACTCTAGCTTGAGCCCGCGGCCAAAGGTTTGGTTTGTCAGAAGTGGGATTCGAACCCACGCCTCCAGGGGAGACTGCGACCTGAACGCAGCGCCTTAGACCGCTCGGCCATCCTGACGTTGCAGCTACTGGCGAGCAGCGTTTTTGGAGCTACTCCGAATAGCAGATGATCTAGAAGCTAGTGGTCCCCCGCTCACCCTAGTCACAACACAGGCCTCGTTGGCGCAGTTAGGCAGCGCGTCAGTCTCATAATCTGAAGGTCGTGAGTTCGAGCCTCACACAGGGCAGAGTGGTGCTTTTTGGCACACGAGAGCGTTTAGGCGAAAGTGAGGGTTTCTTTATACCCTTTCGTGTGATTGTCCATTTCTTCATGAGCAATGCGATTGAAATGCAGTGCTTTTGTAGGACTGATGTTGAATAAATACAGTAATAGCATTCCTCTCATATTCACGTAATATGTGGCAGCATTGCTGCAATGTTTTGTCAATGTTTAACATCATTCTTTCATTCTCATGACGTTTCTTGTCAACGGCAATGCAATGTTTCGCTTGACATTCCATGAATCTCATCCCATGACACTCCATCCCACACCCCAAAAACCCATGACATGTAATTCCAAGAAATATCCAGGAATTCCTTGCCATGACATTCTACTGCATCCCCAAAATGTCAGTCCATGACATCACAGTCAAACTCCAAGAATCACATTGCATCCCTCCAAAGAAACCCCAAACAAAACATGAATACCCTTTCACAAACAAGTTCTCATTCCGGTAAACATCGCAATGCGGTATTCCATTGAATCCCCTTCGATAAAACATGTCCAATTTCACAAAGTGTCATGGCATGAAATTCCAAGAAAACTGCATGAAAATTCCATAGAAGTCCATACATGGCACAAAAGTGTTACTTTAAAGTTCATGTGATGACGGCCAGCGTTACAGTAGTGTTTCTCTAGTTGTGACGGAAACCGAAATGCAGTGCTTTGTCAACATTAATATATCACGGGGTCAACTTGCCAGAGGGTTAAAGACTCTAGCTTGAGCCCGCGGCCAAAGGTTTGGTTTGTCAGAAGTGGGATTCGAACCCACCCCTCCAGAGGAGACTGCGACCTGGACGCAGCGCCTTAGACCGCTCGGCCATCCTGACATTGCAGCTACTGGCGAGCAGCGTTTTTGGAGCTACTCCGAATGGCAGATGATCTAGAAGCTAGTGGTCCCCCGCTCACCCTAGTCACAACACAGGCCTCGTTGGCGCAGTTAGGCAGCGCGTCAGTCTCATAATCTGAAGGTCGTGAGTTCGAGCCTCACACGGGGCAGAGTGGTGCTTTTTGGCACACGAGAGCGTTTAGGCGAAAGTGAGGGTTTCTTTATACCCTTTCGTGTGATTGTCCATTTCTTCATGAGCAATGCGATTGAAATGCAGTGCTTTTGTAGGACTGATGTTGAATAAATGCAGTAATAGCATTCCTCTCATATTCACGTAATATGTGGCAGCGTTGCTGCAATGTTTTGTCAATGTTTAACATCATTCTTTCATTCTCATGACGTTTCTTGTCAACGGCAATGCAATGTTTCGCTTGACATTCCATGAATCTCATCCCATGACACTCCATCCCACACCCCAAAAACCCATGACATGTCATTCCAAGAAATTTCCAGGAATTCCTTGCCATGACATTCTACTGCATCCCCAAAATGTCAGTCCATGACATCACAGTCAAACTCCAAGAATCACATTGCATCCCTCCAAAGAAACCCCAAACAAAACATGAATACCCTTTCACAAACAAGTTCTCATTCCGGTAAACATCGCAATGCGGTATTCCATTGAATCCCCTTCGATAAAACATGTCCAATTTCACAAAGTGTCATGGCATGAAATTCCAAGAAAACTGCATGAAAATTCCATAGAAGTCCATACATGGCACAAAAGTGTTACTTTAAAGTTCATGTGATGACGGCCAGCGTTACAGTAGTGTTTCTCTAGTTGTGACGGAAACCGAAATGCAGTGCTTTGTCAACATTAATATATCACGGGGTCAACTTGCCAGAGGGTTAAAGACTCTAGCATGAGCCCGCGGCCAAAGGTTTGGTTTGTCAGAAGTGGGATTCGAACCCACGCCTCCAGGGGAGACTGCGACCTGAACGCAGCGCCTTAGACCGCTCGGCCATCCTGACATTGCAGCTACTGGCGAGCAGCGTTTTTGGAGCTACTCCAAATGGCAGATGATCTAGAAGCTAGTGGTCCCCCACTCACCCTAGTCACAACACAGGCCTCGTTGGCGCAGTTAGGCAGCGCGTCAGTCTCATAATCTGAAGGTCGTGAGTTCGAGCCTCACACGGGGCAGAGTGGTGCTTTTTGGCACACGAGAGCGTTTAGGCGAAAGTGAGGGTTTCTTTATACCCTTTCGTGTGATTGTCCATTTCTTCATGAGCAATGCGATTGAAATGCAGTGCTTTTGTAGGACTGATGTTGAATAAATGCAGTAATAGCATTCCTCTCATATTCACGTAATATGTGGCAGCGTTGCTGCAATGTTTTGTCAATGTTTAACATCATTCTTTCATTCTCATGACGTTTCTTGTCAACGGCAATGCAATGTTTCGCTTGACATTCCATGAATCTCATCCCATGACACTCCATCCCACACCCCAAAAACCCATGACATGTCATTCCAAGAAATTTCCAGGAATTCCTTGCCATGACATTCTACTGCATCCCCAAAATGTCAGTCCATGACATCACAGTCAAACTCCAAGAATCACATTGCATCCCTCCAAAGAAACCCCAAACAAAACATGAATACCATTTCACAAACAAGTTCTCATTCCGGTAAACATCGCAATGCGGTATTCCATTGAATCCCCTTCGATAAAACATGTCCAATTTCACAAAGTGTCATGGCATGAAATTCCAAGAAAACTGCATGAAAATTCCATAGAAGTCCATACATGGCACAAAAGTGTTACTTTAAAGTTCATGTGATGACGGCCAGCGTTACAGTAGTGTTTCTCTAGTTGTGACGGATACCGAAATGCAGTGCTTTGTCAACATTAATATATCACGGGGTCAACTTGCCAGAGGGTTAAAGACTCTAGCTTGAGTCCGCGGCCAAAGATTTGGTTTGTCAGAAGTGGAATTCGAACCCACGCCTCCAGGGGAGACTGCGACCTGAACGCAGCGCCTTAGACCGCTCGGCCATCCTGACATTGCAGCTACTGGCGAGCAGCGTTTTTGGAGCTACTCCGAATGGCAGATGATCTAGAAGCTAGTGGTCCCCCGCTCACCCTAGTCACAACACAGGCCTCGTTGGCGCAGTTAGGCAGCGCGTCAGTCTCATAATCTGAAGGTCGTGAGTTCGAGCCTCACACGGGGCAGAGTGGTGCTTTTTGGCACACGAGAGCGTTTAGGCGAAAGTGAGGGTTTCTTTATACCCTTTCGTGTGATTGTCCATTTCTTCATGAGCAATGCGATTGAAATGCAGTGCTTTTGTAGGACTGATGTTGAATAAATGCAGTAATAGCATTCCTCTCATATTCACGTAATATGTGGCAGCGTTGCTGCAATGTTTTGTCAATGTTTAACATCATTCTTTCATTCTCATGACGTTTCTTGTCAACGGCAATGCAATGTTTCGCTTGACATTCCATGAATCTCATCCCATGACACTCCATCCCACACCCCAAAAACCCATGACATGTCATTCCAAGAAATTTCCAGGAATTCCTTGCCATGACATTCTACTGCATCCCCAAAATGTCAGTCCATGACATCACAGTCAAACTCCAAGAATCACATTGCATCCCTCCAAAGAAACCCCAAACAAAACATGAATACCCTTTCACAAACAAGTTCTCATTCCGGTAAACATCGCAATGCGGTATTCCATTGAATCCCCTTCGATAAAACATGTCCAATTTCACAAAGTGTCATGGCATGAAATTCCAAGAAAACTGCATGAAAATTCCATAGAAGTCCATACATGGCACAAAAGTGTTACTTTAAAGTTCATGTGATGACGGCCAGCGTTACAGTAGTGTTTCTCTAGTTGTGACGGAAACCGAAATGCAGTGCTTTGTCAACATTAATATATCACGGGGTCAACTTGCCAGAGGGTTAAAGACTCTAGCTTGAGCCCGCGGCCAAAGGTTTGGTTTGTCAGAAGTGGGATTCGAACCCACGCCTCCAGGGGAGACTGCGACCTGAACGCAGCGCCTTAGACCGCTCGGCCATCCTGACATTGCAGCTACTGGCGAGCAGCGTTTTTGGAGCTACTCCAAATGGCAGATGATCTAGAAGCTAGTGGTCCCCCACTCACCCTAGTCACAACACAGGCCTCGTTGGCGCAGTTAGGCAGCGCGTCAGTCTCATAATCTGAAGGTCGTGAGTTCGAGCCTCACACGGGGCAGAGTGGTGCTTTTTGGCACACGAGAGCGTTTAGGCGAAAGTGAGGGTTTCTTTATACCCTTTCGTGTGATTGTCCATTTCTTCATGAGCAATGCGATTGAAATGCAGTGCTTTTGTAGGACTGATGTTGAATAAATGCAGTAATAGCATTCCTCTCATATTCACGTAATATGTGGCAGCGTTGCTGCAATGTTTTGTCAATGTTTAACATCATTCTTTCATTCTCATGACGTTTCTTGTCAACGGCAATGCAATGTTTCGCTTGACATTCCATGAATCTCATCCCATGACACTCCATCCCACACCCCAAAAACCCATGACATGTCATTCCAAGAAATTTCCAGGAACTCCTTGCCATGACATTCTACTGCATCCCCAAAATGTCAGTCCATGACATCACAGTCAAACTCCAAGAATCACATTGCATCCCTCCAAAGAAACCCCAAACAAAACATGAATACCCTTTCACAAACAAGTTCTCATTCCGGTAAACATCGCAATGCGGTATTCCATTGAATCCCCTTCGATAAAACATGTCCAATTTCACAAAGTGTCATGGCATGAAATTCCAAGAAAACTGCATGAAAATTCCATAGAAGTCCATACATGGCACAAAAGTGTTACTTTAAAGTTCATGTGATGACGGCCAGCGTTACAGTAGTGTTTCTCTAGTTGTGACGGAAACCGAAATGCAGTGCTTTGTCAACATTAATATATCACGGGGTCAACTTGCCAGAGGGTTAAAGACTCTAGCTTGAGCCCGCGGCCAAAGGTTTGGTTTGTCAGAAGTGGGATTCGAACCCACGCCTCCAGGGGAGACTGCGACCTGAACGCAGCGCCTTAGACCGCTCGGCCATCCTGACATTGCAGCTACTGGCGAGCAGCGTTTTTGGAGCTACTCCGAATGGCAGATGATCTAGAAGCTAGTGGTCCCCCGCTCACCCTAGTCACAACACAGGCCTCGTTGGCGCAGTTAGGCAGCGCGTCAGTCTCATAATCTGAAGGTCGTGAGTTCGAGCCTCACACGGGGCAGAGTGGTGCTTTTTGGCACACGAGAGCGTTTAGGCGAAAGTGAGGGTTTCTTTATACCCTTTCGTGTGATTGTCCATTTCTTCATGAGCAATGCGATTGAAATGCAGTGCTTTTGTAGGACTGATGTTGAATAAATGCAGTAATAGCATTCCTCTCATATTCACGTAATATGTGGCAGCGTTGCTGCAATGTTTTGTCAATGTTTAACATCATTCTTTCATTCTCATGACGTTTCTTGTCAACGGCAATGCAATGTTTCGCTTGACATTCCATGAATCTCATCCCATGACACTCCATCCCACACCCCAAAAACCCATGACATGTCATTCCAAGAAATTTCCAGGAATTCCTTGCCATGACATTCTACTGCATCCCCAAAATGTCAGTCCATGACATCACAGTCAAACTCCAAGAATCACATTGCATCCCTCCAAAGAAACCCCAAACAAAACATGAATACCCTTTCACAAACAAGTTCTCATTCCGGTAAACATCGCAATGCGGTATTCCATTGAATCCCCTTCGATAAAACATGTCCAATTTCACAAAGTGTCATGGCATGAAATTCCAAGAAAACTGCATGAAAATTCCATAGAAGTCCATACATGGCACAAAAGTGTTACTTTAAAGTTCATGTGATGACGGCCAGCGTTACAGTAGTGTTTCTCTAGTTGTGACGGAAACCGAAATGCAGTGCTTTGACAACATTAATATATCACGGGGTCAACTTGCCAGAGGGTTAAAGACTCTAGCTTGAGCCCGCGGCCAAAGATTTGGATTGTCAGAAGTGGGATTCGAACCCACGCCTCCAGGGGAGACTGCGACCTGAACGCAGCGCCTTAGACCGCTCGGCCATCCTGACATTGCAGCTACTGGCGAGCAGCGTTTTTGGAGCTACTCCGAATGGCAGATGATCTAGAAGCTAGTGGTCCCCCGCTCACCCTAGTCACAACACAGGCCTCGTTGGCGCAGTTAGGCAGCGCGTCAGTCTCATAATCTGAAGGTCGTGAGTTCGAGCCTCACACGGGGCAGAGTGGTGCTTTTTGGCACACGAGAGCGTTTAGGCGAAAGTGAGGGTTTCTTTATACCCTTTCGTGTGATTGTCCATTTCTTCATGAGCAATGCGATTGAAATGCAGTGCTTTTGTAGGACTGATGTTGAATAAATGCAGTAATAGCATTCCTCTCATATTCACGTAATATGTGGCAGCGTTGCTGCAATGTTTTGTCAATGTTTAACATCATTCTTTCATTCTCATGACGTTTCTTGTCAACGGCAATGCAATGTTTCGCTTGACATTCCATGAATCTCATCCCATGACACTCCATCCCACACCCCAAAAACCCATGACATGTCATTCCAAGAAATTTCCAGGAATTCCTTGCCATGACATTCTACTGCATCCCCAAAATGTCAGTCCATGACATCACAGTCAAACTCCAAGAATCACATTGCATCCCTCCAAAGAAACCCCAAACAAAACATGAATACCCTTTCACAAACAAGTTCTCATTCCGGTAAACATCGCAATGCGGTATTCCATTGAATCCCCTTCGATAAAACATGTCCAATTTCACAAAGTGTCATGGCATGAAATTCCAAGAAAACTGCATGAAAATTCCATAGAAGTCCATACATGGCACAAAAGTGTTACTTTAAAGTTCATGTGATGACGGCCAGCGTTACAGTAGTGTTTCTCTAGTTGTGACGGAAACCGAAATGCAGTGCTTTGTCAACATTAATATATCACGGGGTCAACTTGCCAGAGGGTTAAAGACTCTAGCTTGAGCCCGCGGCCAAAGATTTGGTTTGTCAGAAGTGGGATTCGAACCCACGCCTCCAGGGGAGACTGCGACCTGAACGCAGCGCCTTAGACCGCTCGGCCATCCTGGCGTTGCAGCTACTGGCGAGCAGCGTTTTTGGAGCTACTCCGAATAGCAGATGATCTAGAAGCTAGTGGTCCCCCGCTCACCCTAGTCACAACACAGGCCTCGTTGGCGCAGTTAGGCAGCGCGTCAGTCTCATAATCTGAAGGTCGTGAGTTCGAGCCTCACACGGGGCAGAGTGGTGCTTTTTGGCACACGAGAGCGTTTAGGCGAAAGTGAGGGTTTCTTTATACCCTTTCGTGTGATTGTCCATTTCTTCATGAGCAATGCGATTGAAATGCAATGCTTTTGTAGGACTTATGTTGAATAAATGCAGTAATAGCATTCCTCTCATATTCACGTAATATGTGGCAGCGTTGCTGCAATGTTTTGTCAATGTTTAACATCATTCTTTCATTCTCATGACGTTTCTTGTCAACGGCAATGCAATGTTTCGCTTGACATTCCATGAATCTCATCCCATGACACTCCATCCCACACCCCAAAAACCCATGACATGTCATTCCAAGAAATTTCCAGGAATTCCTTGCCATGACATTCTACTGCATCCCCAAAATGTCAGTCCATGACATCACAGTCAAACTCCAAGAATCACATTGCATCCCTCCAAAGAAACCCCAAACCAAACATGAATACCCTTTCACAAACAAGTTCTCATTCCGGTAAACATCGCAATGCGGTATTCCATTGAATCCCCTTCGATAAAACATGTCCAATTTCACAAAGTGTCATGGCATGAAATTCCAAGAAAACTGCATGAAAATTCCATAGAAGTCCATACATGGCACAAAAGTGTTACTTTAAAGTTCATGTGATGACGGCCAGCGTTACAGTAGTGTTTCTCTAGTTGTGACGGAAACCGAAATGCAGTGCTTTGACAACATTAATATATCACGGGGTCAACTTGCCAGAGGGTTAAAGACTCTAGCTTGAGCCCGCGGCCAAAGATTTGGATTGTCAGAAGTGGGATTCGAACCCACGCCTCCAGGGGAGACTGCGACCTGAACGCAGCGCCTTAGACCGCTCGGCCATCCTGACATTGCAGCTACTGGCGAGCAGCGTTTTTGGAGCTACTCCGAATGGCAGATGATCTAGAAGCTAGTGGTCCCCCGCTCACCCTAGTCACAACACAGGCCTCGTTGGCGCAGTTAGGCAGCGCGTCAGTCTCATAATCTGAAAGTCGTGAGTTTGAGCCTCACACGGGGCAGAGTGGTGCTTTTTGGCACACGAGAGCGTTTAGGCGAAAGTGAGGGTTTCTTTATACCCTTTCGTGTGATTGTCCATTTCTTCATGAGCAATGCGATTGAAATGCAGTGCTTTTGTAGGACTGATGTTGAATAAATGCAGTAATAGCATTCCTCTCATATTCACGTAATATGTGGCAGCGTTGCTGCAATGTTTTGTCAATGTTTAACATCATTCTTTCATTCTCATGACGTTTCTTGTCAACGGCAATGCAATGTTTCGCTTGACATTCCATGAATCTCATCCCATGACACTCCATCCCACACCCCAAAAACCCATGACATGTCATTCCAAGAAATTTCCAGGAATTCCTTGCCATAACATTCTACTGCATCCCCAAAATGTCAGTCCATGACATCACAGTCAAACTCCAAGAATCACATTGCATCCCTCCAAAGAAACCCCAAACAAAACATGAATACCCTTTCACAAACAAGTTCTCATTCCGGTAAACATCGCAATGCGGTATTCCATTGAATCCCCTTCGATAAAACATGTCCAATTTCACAAAGTGTCATGGCATGAAATTCCAAGAAAACTGCATGAAAATTCCATAGAAGTCCATACATGGCACAAAAGTGTTACTTTAAAGTTCATGTGATGACGGCCAGCGTTACAGTAGTGTTTCTCTAGTTGTGACGGAAACCGAAATGCAGTGCTTTGTCAACATTAATATATCACGGGGTCAACTTGCCAGAGGGTTAAAGACTCTAGCTTGAGCCCGCGGCCAAAGGTTTGGTTTGTCAGAAGTGGGATTCGAACCCACGCCTCCAGGGGAGACTGCGACCTGAACGCAGCGCCTTAGACCGCTCGGCCATCCTGACGTTGCAGCTACTGGCGAGCAGCGTTTTTGGAGCTACTCCGAATAGCAGATGATCTAGAAGCTAGTGGTCCCCCGCTCACCCTAGTCACAACACAGGCCTCGTTGGCGCAGTTAGGCAGCGCGTCAGTCTCATAATCTGAAGGTCGTGAGTTCGAGCCTCACACAGGGCAGAGTGGTGCTTTTTGGCACACGAGAGCGTTTAGGCGAAAGTGAGGGTTTCTTTATACCCTTTCGTGTGATTGTCCATTTCTTCATGAGCAATGCGATTGAAATGCAGTGCTTTTGTAGGACTGATGTTGAATAAATACAGTAATAGCATTCCTCTCATATTCACGTAATATGTGGCAGCATTGCTGCAATGTTTTGTCAATGTTTAACATCATTCTTTCATTCTCATGACGTTTCTTGTCAACGGCAATGCAATGTTTCGCTTGACATTCCATGAATCTCATCCCATGACACTCCATCCCACACCCCAAAAACCCATGACATGTAATTCCAAGAAATATCCAGGAATTCCTTGCCATGACATTCTACTGCATCCCCAAAATGTCAGTCCATGACATCACAGTCAAACTCCAAGAATCACATTGCATCCCTCCAAAGAAACCCCAAACAAAACATGAATACCCTTTCACAAACAAGTTCTCATTCCGGTAAACATCGCAATGCGGTATTCCATTGAATCCCCTTCGATAAAACATGTCCAATTTCACAAAGTGTCATGGCATGAAATTCCAAGAAAACTGCATGAAAATTCCATAGAAGTCCATACATGGCACAAAAGTGTTACTTTAAAGTTCATGTGATGACGGCCAGCGTTACAGTAGTGTTTCTCTAGTTGTGACGGAAACCGAAATGCAGTGCTTTGTCAACATTAATATATCACGGGGTCAACTTGCCAGAGGGTTAAAGACTCTAGCTTGAGCCCGCGGCCAAAGGTTTGGTTTGTCAGAAGTGGGATTCGAACCCACCCCTCCAGAGGAGACTGCGACCTGGACGCAGCGCCTTAGACCGCTCGGCCATCCTGACATTGCAGCTACTGGCGAGCAGCGTTTTTGGAGCTACTCCGAATGGCAGATGATCTAGAAGCTAGTGGTCCCCCGCTCACCCTAGTCACAACACAGGCCTCGTTGGCGCAGTTAGGCAGCGCGTCAGTCTCATAATCTGAAGGTCGTGAGTTCGAGCCTCACACGGGGCAGAGTGGTGCTTTTTGGCACACGAGAGCGTTTAGGCGAAAGTGAGGGTTTCTTTATACCCTTTCGTGTGATTGTCCATTTCTTCATGAGCAATGCGATTGAAATGCAGTGCTTTTGTAGGACTGATGTTGAATAAATGCAGTAATAGCATTCCTCTCATATTCACGTAATATGTGGCAGCGTTGCTGCAATGTTTTGTCAATGTTTAACATCATTCTTTCATTCTCATGACGTTTCTTGTCAACGGCAATGCAATGTTTCGCTTGACATTCCATGAATCTCATCCCATGACACTCCATCCCACACCCCAAAAACCCATGACATGTCATTCCAAGAAATTTCCAGGAATTCCTTGCCATGACATTCTACTGCATCCCCAAAATGTCAGTCCATGACATCACAGTCAAACTCCAAGAATCACATTGCATCCCTCCAAAGAAACCCCAAACAAAACATGAATACCCTTTCACAAACAAGTTCTCATTCCGGTAAACATCGCAATGCGGTATTCCATTGAATCCCCTTCGATAAAACATGTCCAATTTCACAAAGTGTCATGGCATGAAATTCCAAGAAAACTGCATGAAAATTCCATAGAAGTCCATACATGGCACAAAAGTGTTACTTTAAAGTTCATGTGATGACGGCCAGCGTTACAGTAGTGTTTCTCTAGTTGTGACGGAAACCGAAATGCAGTGCTTTGTCAACATTAATATATCACGGGGTCAACTTGCCAGAGGGTTAAAGACTCTAGCATGAGCCCGCGGCCAAAGGTTTGGTTTGTCAGAAGTGGGATTCGAACCCACGCCTCCAGGGGAGACTGCGACCTGAACGCAGCGCCTTAGACCGCTCGGCCATCCTGACATTGCAGCTACTGGCGAGCAGCGTTTTTGGAGCTACTCCAAATGGCAGATGATCTAGAAGCTAGTGGTCCCCCACTCACCCTAGTCACAACACAGGCCTCGTTGGCGCAGTTAGGCAGCGCGTCAGTCTCATAATCTGAAGGTCGTGAGTTCGAGCCTCACACGGGGCAGAGTGGTGCTTTTTGGCACACGAGAGCGTTTAGGCGAAAGTGAGGGTTTCTTTATACCCTTTCGTGTGATTGTCCATTTCTTCATGAGCAATGCGATTGAAATGCAGTGCTTTTGTAGGACTGATGTTGAATAAATGCAGTAATAGCATTCCTCTCATATTCACGTAATATGTGGCAGCGTTGCTGCAATGTTTTGTCAATGTTTAACATCATTCTTTCATTCTCATGACGTTTCTTGTCAACGGCAATGCAATGTTTCGCTTGACATTCCATGAATCTCATCCCATGACACTCCATCCCACACCCCAAAAACCCATGACATGTCATTCCAAGAAATTTCCAGGAATTCCTTGCCATGACATTCTACTGCATCCCCAAAATGTCAGTCCATGACATCACAGTCAAACTCCAAGAATCACATTGCATCCCTCCAAAGAAACCCCAAACAAAACATGAATACCATTTCACAAACAAGTTCTCATTCCGGTAAACATCGCAATGCGGTATTCCATTGAATCCCCTTCGATAAAACATGTCCAATTTCACAAAGTGTCATGGCATGAAATTCCAAGAAAACTGCATGAAAATTCCATAGAAGTCCATACATGGCACAAAAGTGTTACTTTAAAGTTCATGTGATGACGGCCAGCGTTACAGTAGTGTTTCTCTAGTTGTGACGGATACCGAAATGCAGTGCTTTGTCAACATTAATATATCACGGGGTCAACTTGCCAGAGGGTTAAAGACTCTAGCTTGAGTCCGCGGCCAAAGATTTGGTTTGTCAGAAGTGGAATTCGAACCCACGCCTCCAGGGGAGACTGCGACCTGAACGCAGCGCCTTAGACCGCTCGGCCATCCTGACATTGCAGCTACTGGCGAGCAGCGTTTTTGGAGCTACTCCGAATGGCAGATGATCTAGAAGCTAGTGGTCCCCCGCTCACCCTAGTCACAACACAGGCCTCGTTGGCGCAGTTAGGCAGCGCGTCAGTCTCATAATCTGAAGGTCGTGAGTTCGAGCCTCACACGGGGCAGAGTGGTGCTTTTTGGCACACGAGAGCGTTTAGGCGAAAGTGAGGGTTTCTTTATACCCTTTCGTGTGATTGTCCATTTCTTCATGAGCAATGCGATTGAAATGCAGTGCTTTTGTAGGACTGATGTTGAATAAATGCAGTAATAGCATTCCTCTCATATTCACGTAATATGTGGCAGCGTTGCTGCAATGTTTTGTCAATGTTTAACATCATTCTTTCATTCTCATGACGTTTCTTGTCAACGGCAATGCAATGTTTCGCTTGACATTCCATGAATCTCATCCCATGACACTCCATCCCACACCCCAAAAACCCATGACATGTCATTCCAAGAAATTTCCAGGAATTCCTTGCCATGACATTCTACTGCATCCCCAAAATGTCAGTCCATGACATCACAGTCAAACTCCAAGAATCACATTGCATCCCTCCAAAGAAACCCCAAACAAAACATGAATACCCTTTCACAAACAAGTTCTCATTCCGGTAAACATCGCAATGCGGTATTCCATTGAATCCCCTTCGATAAAACATGTCCAATTTCACAAAGTGTCATGGCATGAAATTCCAAGAAAACTGCATGAAAATTCCATAGAAGTCCATACATGGCACAAAAGTGTTACTTTAAAGTTCATGTGATGACGGCCAGCGTTACAGTAGTGTTTCTCTAGTTGTGACGGAAACCGAAATGCAGTGCTTTGTCAACATTAATATATCACGGGGTCAACTTGCCAGAGGGTTAAAGACTCTAGCTTGAGCCCGCGGCCAAAGGTTTGGTTTGTCAGAAGTGGGATTCGAACCCACGCCTCCAGGGGAGACTGCGACCTGAACGCAGCGCCTTAGACCGCTCGGCCATCCTGACATTGCAGCTACTGGCGAGCAGCGTTTTTGGAGCTACTCCAAATGGCAGATGATCTAGAAGCTAGTGGTCCCCCACTCACCCTAGTCACAACACAGGCCTCGTTGGCGCAGTTAGGCAGCGCGTCAGTCTCATAATCTGAAGGTCGTGAGTTCGAGCCTCACACGGGGCAGAGTGGTGCTTTTTGGCACACGAGAGCGTTTAGGCGAAAGTGAGGGTTTCTTTATACCCTTTCGTGTGATTGTCCATTTCTTCATGAGCAATGCGATTGAAATGCAGTGCTTTTGTAGGACTGATGTTGAATAAATGCAGTAATAGCATTCCTCTCATATTCACGTAATATGTGGCAGCGTTGCTGCAATGTTTTGTCAATGTTTAACATCATTCTTTCATTCTCATGACGTTTCTTGTCAACGGCAATGCAATGTTTCGCTTGACATTCCATGAATCTCATCCCATGACACTCCATCCCACACCCCAAAAACCCATGACATGTCATTCCAAGAAATTTCCAGGAACTCCTTGCCATGACATTCTACTGCATCCCCAAAATGTCAGTCCATGACATCACAGTCAAACTCCAAGAATCACATTGCATCCCTCCAAAGAAACCCCAAACAAAACATGAATACCCTTTCACAAACAAGTTCTCATTCCGGTAAACATCGCAATGCGGTATTCCATTGAATCCCCTTCGATAAAACATGTCCAATTTCACAAAGTGTCATGGCATGAAATTCCAAGAAAACTGCATGAAAATTCCATAGAAGTCCATACATGGCACAAAAGTGTTACTTTAAAGTTCATGTGATGACGGCCAGCGTTACAGTAGTGTTTCTCTAGTTGTGACGGAAACCGAAATGCAGTGCTTTGTCAACATTAATATATCACGGGGTCAACTTGCCAGAGGGTTAAAGACTCTAGCTTGAGCCCGCGGCCAAAGGTTTGGTTTGTCAGAAGTGGGATTCGAACCCACGCCTCCAGGGGAGACTGCGACCTGAACGCAGCGCCTTAGACCGCTCGGCCATCCTGACATTGCAGCTACTGGCGAGCAGCGTTTTTGGAGCTACTCCGAATGGCAGATGATCTAGAAGCTAGTGGTCCCCCGCTCACCCTAGTCACAACACAGGCCTCGTTGGCGCAGTTAGGCAGCGCGTCAGTCTCATAATCTGAAGGTCGTGAGTTCGAGCCTCACACGGGGCAGAGTGGTGCTTTTTGGCACACGAGAGCGTTTAGGCGAAAGTGAGGGTTTCTTTATACCCTTTCGTGTGATTGTCCATTTCTTCATGAGCAATGCGATTGAAATGCAGTGCTTTTGTAGGACTGATGTTGAATAAATGCAGTAATAGCATTCCTCTCATATTCACGTAATATGTGGCAGCGTTGCTGCAATGTTTTGTCAATGTTTAACATCATTCTTTCATTCTCATGACGTTTCTTGTCAACGGCAATGCAATGTTTCGCTTGACATTCCATGAATCTCATCCCATGACACTCCATCCCACACCCCAAAAACCCATGACATGTCATTCCAAGAAATTTCCAGGAATTCCTTGCCATGACATTCTACTGCATCCCCAAAATGTCAGTCCATGACATCACAGTCAAACTCCAAGAATCACATTGCATCCCTCCAAAGAAACCCCAAACAAAACATGAATACCCTTTCACAAACAAGTTCTCATTCCGGTAAACATCGCAATGCGGTATTCCATTGAATCCCCTTCGATAAAACATGTCCAATTTCACAAAGTGTCATGGCATGAAATTCCAAGAAAACTGCATGAAAATTCCATAGAAGTCCATACATGGCACAAAAGTGTTACTTTAAAGTTCATGTGATGACGGCCAGCGTTACAGTAGTGTTTCTCTAGTTGTGACGGAAACCGAAATGCAGTGCTTTGACAACATTAATATATCACGGGGTCAACTTGCCAGAGGGTTAAAGACTCTAGCTTGAGCCCGCGGCCAAAGATTTGGATTGTCAGAAGTGGGATTCGAACCCACGCCTCCAGGGGAGACTGCGACCTGAACGCAGCGCCTTAGACCGCTCGGCCATCCTGACATTGCAGCTACTGGCGAGCAGCGTTTTTGGAGCTACTCCGAATGGCAGATGATCTAGAAGCTAGTGGTCCCCCGCTCACCCTAGTCACAACACAGGCCTCGTTGGCGCAGTTAGGCAGCGCGTCAGTCTCATAATCTGAAGGTCGTGAGTTCGAGCCTCACACGGGGCAGAGTGGTGCTTTTTGGCACACGAGAGCGTTTAGGCGAAAGTGAGGGTTTCTTTATACCCTTTCGTGTGATTGTCCATTTCTTCATGAGCAATGCGATTGAAATGCAGTGCTTTTGTAGGACTGATGTTGAATAAATGCAGTAATAGCATTCCTCTCATATTCACGTAATATGTGGCAGCGTTGCTGCAATGTTTTGTCAATGTTTAACATCATTCTTTCATTCTCATGACGTTTCTTGTCAACGGCAATGCAATGTTTCGCTTGACATTCCATGAATCTCATCCCATGACACTCCATCCCACACCCCAAAAACCCATGACATGTCATTCCAAGAAATTTCCAGGAATTCCTTGCCATGACATTCTACTGCATCCCCAAAATGTCAGTCCATGACATCACAGTCAAACTCCAAGAATCACATTGCATCCCTCCAAAGAAACCCCAAACAAAACATGAATACCCTTTCACAAACAAGTTCTCATTCCGGTAAACATCGCAATGCGGTATTCCATTGAATCCCCTTCGATAAAACATGTCCAATTTCACAAAGTGTCATGGCATGAAATTCCAAGAAAACTGCATGAAAATTCCATAGAAGTCCATACATGGCACAAAAGTGTTACTTTAAAGTTCATGTGATGACGGCCAGCGTTACAGTAGTGTTTCTCTAGTTGTGACGGAAACCGAAATGCAGTGCTTTGTCAACATTAATATATCACGGGGTCAACTTGCCAGAGGGTTAAAGACTCTAGCTTGAGCCCGCGGCCAAAGATTTGGTTTGTCAGAAGTGGGATTCGAACCCACGCCTCCAGGGGAGACTGCGACCTGAACGCAGCGCCTTAGACCGCTCGGCCATCCTGGCGTTGCAGCTACTGGCGAGCAGCGTTTTTGGAGCTACTCCGAATAGCAGATGATCTAGAAGCTAGTGGTCCCCCGCTCACCCTAGTCACAACACAGGCCTCGTTGGCGCAGTTAGGCAGCGCGTCAGTCTCATAATCTGAAGGTCGTGAGTTCGAGCCTCACACGGGGCAGAGTGGTGCTTTTTGGCACACGAGAGCGTTTAGGCGAAAGTGAGGGTTTCTTTATACCCTTTCGTGTGATTGTCCATTTCTTCATGAGCAATGCGATTGAAATGCAATGCTTTTGTAGGACTTATGTTGAATAAATGCAGTAATAGCATTCCTCTCATATTCACGTAATATGTGGCAGCGTTGCTGCAATGTTTTGTCAATGTTTAACATCATTCTTTCATTCTCATGACGTTTCTTGTCAACGGCAATGCAATGTTTCGCTTGACATTCCATGAATCTCATCCCATGACACTCCATCCCACACCCCAAAAACCCATGACATGTCATTCCAAGAAATTTCCAGGAATTCCTTGCCATGACATTCTACTGCATCCCCAAAATGTCAGTCCATGACATCACAGTCAAACTCCAAGAATCACATTGCATCCCTCCAAAGAAACCCCAAACAAAACATGAATACCCTTTCACAAACAAGTTCTCATTCCGGTAAACATCGCAATGCGGTATTCCATTGAATCCCCTTCGATAAAACATGTCCAATTTCACAAAGTGTCATGGCATGAAATTCCAAGAAAACTGCATGAAAATTCCATAGAAGTCCATACATGGCACAAAAGTGTTACTTTAAAGTTCATGTGATGACGGCCAGCGTTACAGTAGTGTTTCTCTAGTTGTGACGGAAACCGAAATGCAGTGCTTTGTCAACATTAATATATCACGGGGTCAACTTGCCAGAGGGTTAAAGACTCTAGCTTGAGCCCGCGGCCAAAGGTTTGGTTTGTCAGAAGTGGGATTCGAACCCACGCCTCCAGGGGAGACTGCGACCTGAACGCAGCGCCTTAGACCGCTCGGCCATCCTGACATTGCAGCTACTGGCGAGCAGCGTTTTTGGAGCTACTCCAAATGGCAGATGATCTAGAAGCTAGTGGTCCCCCACTCACCCTAGTCACAACACAGGCCTCGTTGGCGCAGTTAGGCAGCGCGTCAGTCTCATAATCTGAAGGTCGTGAGTTCGAGCCTCACACGGGGCAGAGTGGTGCTTTTTGGCACACGAGAGCGTTTAGGCGAAAGTGAGGGTTTCTTTATACCCTTTCGTGTGATTGTCCATTTCTTCATGAGCAATGCGATTGAAATGCAGTGCTTTTGTAGGACTGATGTTGAATAAATGCAGTAATAGCATTCCTCTCATATTCACGTAATATGTGGCAGCGTTGCTGCAATGTTTTGTCAATGTTTAACATCATTCTTTCATTCTCATGACGTTTCTTGTCAACGGCAATGCAATGTTTCGCTTGACATTCCATGAATCTCATCCCATGACACTCCATCCCACACCCCAAAAACCCATGACATGTCATTCCAAGAAATTTCCAGGAATTCCTTGCCATGACATTCTACTGCATCCCCAAAATGTCAGTCCATGACATCACAGTCAAACTCCAAGAATCACATTGCATCCCTCCAAAGAAACCCCAAACAAAACATGAATACCCTTTCACAAACAAGTTCTCATTCCGGTAAACATCGCAATGCGGTATTCCATTGAATCCCCTTCGATAAAACATGTCCAATTTCACAAAGTGTCATGGCATGAAATTCCAAGAAAACTGCATGAAAATTCCATAGAAGTCCATACATGGCACAAAAGTGTTACTTTAAAGTTCATGTGATGACGGCCAGCGTTACAGTAGTGTTTCTCTAGTTGTGACGGAAACCGAAATGCAGTGCTTTGTCAACATTAATATATCACGGGGTCAACTTGCCAGAGGGTTAAAGACTCTAGCTTGAGCCCGCGGCCAAAGGTTTGGTTTGTCAGAAGTGGGATTCGAACCCACGCCTCCAGGGGAGACTGCGACCTGAACGCAGCGCCTTAGACCGCTCGGCCATCCTGACATTGCAGCTACTGGCGAGCAGCGTTTTTGGAGCTACTCCAAATGGCAGATGATCTAGAAGCTAGTGGTCCCCCACTCACCCTAGTCACAACACAGGCCTCGTTGGCGCAGTTAGGCAGCGCGTCAGTCTCATAATCTGAAGGTCGTGAGTTCGAGCCTCACACGGGGCAGAGTGGTGCTTTTTGGCACACGAGAGCGTTTAGGCGAAAGTGAGGGTTTCTTTATACCCTTTCGTGTGATTGTCCATTTCTTCATGAGCAATGCGATTGAAATGCAGTGCTTTTGTAGGACTGATGTTGAATAAATGCAGTAATAGCATTCCTCTCATATTCACGTAATATGTGGCAGCGTTGCTGCAATGTTTTGTCAATGTTTAACATCATTCTTTCATTCTCATGACGTTTCTTGTCAACGGCAATGCAATGTTTCGCTTGACATTCCATGAATCTCATCCCATGACACTCCATCCCACACCCCAAAAACCCATGACATGTCATTCCAAGAAATTTCCAGGAATTCCTTGCCATGACATTCTACTGCATCCCCAAAATGTCAGTCCATGACATCACAGTCAAACTCCAAGAATCACATTGCATCCCTCCAAAGAAACCCCAAACGAAACATGAATACCCTTTCACAAACAAGTTCTCATTCCGGTAAACATCGCAATGCGGTATTCCATTGAATCCCCTTCGATAAAACATGTCCAATTTCACAAAGTGTCATGGCATGAAATTCCAAGAAAACTGCATGAAAATTCCATAGAAGTCCATACATGGCACAAAAGTGTTACTTTAAAGTTCATGTGATGACGGCCAGCGTTACAGTAGTGTTTCTCTAGTTGTGACGGAAACCGAAATGCAGTGCTTTGACAACATTAATATATCACGGGGTCAACTTGCCAGAGGGTTAAAGACTCTAGCTTGAGCCCGCGGCCAAAGATTTGGATTGTCAGAAGTGGGATTCGAACCCACGCCTCCAGGGGAGACTGCGACCTGAACGCAGCGCCTTAGACCGCTCGGCCATCCTGACATTGCAGCTACTGGCGAGCAGCGTTTTTGGAGCTACTCCGAATGGCAGATGATCTAGAAGCTAGTGGTCCCCCGCTCACCCTAGTCACAACACAGGCCTCGTTGGCGCAGTTAGGCAGCGCGTCAGTCTCATAATCTGAAGGTCGTGAGTTTGAGCCTCACACGGGGCAGAGTGGTGCTTTTTGGCACACGAGAGCGTTTAGGCGAAAGTGAGGGTTTCTTTATACCCTTTCGTGTGATTGTCCATTTCTTCATGAGCAATGCGATTGAAATGCAGTGCTTTTGTAGGACTGATGTTGAATAAATGCAGTAATAGCATTCCTCTCATATTCACGTAATATGTGGCAGCGTTGCTGCAATGTTTTGTCAATGTTTAACATCATTCTTTCATTCTCATGACGTTTCTTGTCAACGGCAATGCAATGTTTCGCTTGACATTCCATGAATCTCATCCCATGACACTCCATCCCACACCCCAAAAACCCATGACATGTCATTCCAAGAAATTTCCAGGAATTCCTTGCCATGACATTCTACTGCATCCCCAAAATGTCAGTCCATGACATCACAGTCAAACTCCAAGAATCACATTGCATCCCTCCAAAGAAACCCCAAACAAAACATGAATACCCTTTCACAAACAAGTTCTCATTCCGGTAAACATCGCAATGCGGTATTCCATTGAATCCCCTTCGATAAAACATGTCCAATTTCACAAAGTGTCATGGCATGAAATTCCAAGAAAACTGCATGAAAATTCCATAGAAGTCCATACATGGCACAAAAGTGTTACTTTAAAGTTCATGTGATGACGGCCAGCGTTACAGTAGTGTTTCTCTAGTTGTGACGGAAACCGAAATGCAGTGCTTTGTCAACATTAATATATCACGGGGTCAACTTGCCAGAGGGTTAAAGACTCTAGCTTGAGCCCGCGGCCAAAGATTTGGTTTGTCAGAAGTGGGATTCGAACCCACGCCTCCAGGGGAGACTGCGACCTGAACGCAGCGCCTTAGACCGCTCGGCCATCCTGACATTGCAGCTACTGGCGAGCAGCGTTTTTGGAGCTACTCCGAATGGCAGATGATCTAGAAGCTAGTGGTTCCCCGCTCACCCTAGTCACAACACAGGCCTCGTTGGCACAGTTAGGCAGCGCGTCAGTCTCATAATCTGAAGGTCGTGAGTTCGAGCCTCACACGGGGCAGAGTGGTGCTTTTTGGCACACGAGAGCGTTTAGGCGAAAGTGAGGGTTTCTTTATACCCTTTCGTGTGATTGTCCATTTCTTCATGAGCAATGCGATTGAAATGCAGTGCTTTTGTAGGACTGATGTTGAATAAATGCAGTAATAGCATTCCTCTCATATTCACGTAATATGTGGCAGCGTTGCTGCAATGTTTTGTCAATGTTTAACATCATTCTTTCATTCTCATGACGTTTCTTGTCAACGGCAATGCAATGTTTCGCTTGACATTCCATGAATCTCATCCCATGACACTCCATCCCACACCCCAAAAACCCATGACATGTCATTCCAAGAAATTTCCAGGAATTCCTTGCCATGACATTCTACTGCATCCCCAAAATGTCAGTCCATGACATCACAGTCAAACTCCAAGAATCACATTGCATCCCTCCAAAGAAACCCCAAACAAAACATGAATACCCTTTCACAAACAAGTTCTCATTCCGGTAAACATCGCAATGCGGTATTCCATTGAATCCCCTTCGATAAAACATGTCCAATTTCACAAAGTGTCATGGCATGAAATTCCAAGAAAACTGCATGAAAATTCCATAGAAGTCCATACATGGCACAAAAGTGTTACTTTAAAGTTCATGTGATGACGGCCAGCGTTACAGTAGTGTTTCTCTAGTTGTGACGGAAACCGAAATGCAGTGCTTTGTCAACATTAATATATCACGGGGTCAACTTGCCAGAGGGTTAAAGACTCTAGCTTGAGCCCGCGGCCAAAGGTTTGGTTTGTCAGAAGTGGGATTCGAACCCACGCCTCCAGGGGAGACTGCGACCTGAACGCAGCGCCTTAGACCGCTCGGCCATCCTGACATTGCAGCTACTGGCGAGCAGCGTTTTTGGAGCTACTCCAAATGGCAGATGATCTAGAAGCTAGTGGTCCCCCACTCACCCTAGTCACAACACAGGCCTCGTTGGCGCAGTTAGGCAGCGCGTCAGTCTCATAATCTGAAGGTCGTGAGTTCGAGCCTCACACGGGGCAGAGTGGTGCTTTTTGGCACACGAGAGCGTTTAGGCGAAAGTGAGGGTTTCTTTATACCCTTTCGTGTGATTGTCCATTTCTTCATGAGCAATGCGATTGAAATGCAGTGCTTTTGTAGGACTGATGTTGAATAAATGCAGTAATAGCATTCCTCTCATATTCACGTAATATGTGGCAGCGTTGCTGCAATGTTTTGTCAATGTTTAACATCATTCTTTCATTCTCATGACGTTTCTTGTCAACGGCAATGCAATGTTTCGCTTGACATTCCATGAATCTCATCCCATGACACTCCATCCCACACCCCAAAAACCCATGACATGTCATTCCAAGAAATTTCCAGGAATTCCTTGCCATGACATTCTACTGCATCCCCAAAATGTCAGTCCATGACATCACAGTCAAACTCCAAGAATCACATTGCATCCCTCCAAAGAAACCCCAAACAAAACATGAATACCCTTTCACAAACAAGTTCTCATTCCGGTAAACATCGCAATGCGGTATTCCATTGAATCCCCTTCGATAAAACATGTCCAATTTCACAAAGTGTCATGGCATGAAATTCCAAGAAAACTGCATGAAAATTCCATAGAAGTCCATACATGGCACAAAAGTGTTACTTTAAAGTTCATGTGATGACGGCCAGCGTTACAGTAGTGTTTCTCTAGTTGTGACGGAAACCGAAATGCAGTGCTTTGTCAACATTAATATATCACGGGGTCAACTTACCAGAGGGTTAAAGACTCTAGCTTGAGCCCGCGGCCAAAGGTTTGGTTTGTCAGAAGTGGGATTCGAACCCACGCCTCCAGGGGAGACTGCCACCTGAACGCAGCGCCTTAGACCGCTCGGCCATCCTGACATTGCAGCTACTGGCGAGCAGCGTTTTTGGAGCTACTCCAAATGGCAGATGATCTAGAAGCTAGTGGTCCCCCACTCACCCTAGTCACAACACAGGCCTCGTTGGCGCAGTTAGGCAGCGCGTCAGTCTCATAATCTGAAGGTCGTGAGTTCGAGCCTCACACGGGGCAGAGTGGTGCTTTTTGGCACACGAGAGCGTTTAGGCGAAAGTGAGGGTTTCTTTATACCCTTTCGTGTGATTGTCCATTTCTTCATGAGCAATGCGATTGAAATGCAGTGCTTTTGTAGGACTGATGTTGAATAAATGCAGTAATAGCATTCCTCTCATATTCACGTAATATGTGGCAGCGTTGCTGCAATGTTTTGTCAATGTTTAACATCATTCTTTCATTCTCATGACGTTTCTTGTCAACGGCAATGCAATGTTTCGCTTGACATTCCATGAATCTCATCCCATGACACTCCATCCCACACCCCAAAAACCCATGACATGTCATTCCAAGAAATTTCCAGGAATTCCTTGCCATGACATTCTACTGCATCCCCAAAATGTCAGTCCATGACATCACAGTCAAACTCCAAGAATCACATTGCATCCCTCCAAAGAAACCCCAAACAAAACATGAATACCCTTTCACAAACAAGTTCTCATTCCGGTAAACATCGCAATGCGGTATTCCATTGAATCCCCTTCGATAAAACATGTCCAATTTCACAAAGTGTCATGGCATGAAATTCCAAGAAAACTGCATGAAAATTCCATAGAAGTCCATACATGGCACAAAAGTGTTACTTTAAAGTTCATGTGATGACGGCCAGCGTTACAGTAGTGTTTCTCTAGTTGTGACGGAAACCGAAATGCAGTGCTTTGTCAACATTAATATATCACGGGGTCAACTTGCCAGAGGGTTAAAGACTCTAGCTTGAGCCCGCGGCCAAAGGTTTGGTTTGTCAGAAGTGGGATTCGAACCCACGCCTCCAGGGGAGACTGCGACCTGAACGCAGCGCCTTAGACCGCTCGGCCATCCTGACATTGCAGCTACTGACGAGCAGCGTTTTTGGAGCTACTCCGAATGGCAGATGATCTAGAAGCTAGTGGTCCCCCACTCACCCTAGTCACAACACAGGCCTCGTTGGCGCAGTTAGGCAGCGCGTCAGTCTCATAATCTGAAGGTCGTAAGTTCGAGCCTCACACGGGGCAGAGTGGTGCTTTTTGGCACACGAGAGCGTTTAGGCGAAAGTGAGGGTTTCTTTATACCCTTTCGTGTGATTGTCCATTTCTTCATGAGCAATGCGATTGAAATGCAGTGCTTTTGTAGGACTGATGTTGAATAAATGCAGTAATAGCATTCCTCTCATATTCACGTAATATGTGGCAGCGTTGCTGCAATGTTTTGTCAATGTTTAACATCATTCTTTCATTCTCATGACGTTTCTTGTCAACGGCAATGCAATGTTTCGCTTGACATTCCATGAATCTCATCCCATGACACTCCATCCCACACCCCAAAAACCCATGACATGTCATTCCAAGAAATTTCCAGGAATTCCTTGCCATGACATTCTACTGCATCCCCAAAATGTCAGTCCATGACATCACAGTCAAACTCCAAGAATCACATTGCATCCCTCCAAAGAAACCCCAAACAAAACATGAATACCCTTTCACAAACAAGTTCTCATTCCGGTAAACATCGCAATGCGGTATTCCATTGAATCCCCTTCGATAAAACATGTCCAATTTCACAAAGTGTCATGGCATGAAATTCCAAGAAAACTGCATGAAAATTCCATAGAAGTCCATACATGGCACAAAAGTGTTACTTTAAAGTTCATGTGATGACGGCCAGCGTTACAGTAGTGTTTCTCTAGTTGTGACGGAAACCGAAATGCAGTGCTTTGTCAACATTAATATATCACGGGGTCAACTTGCCAGAGGGTTAAAGACTCTAGCTTGAGCCCGCGGCCAAAGGTTTGGTTTGTCAGAAGTGGGATTCGAACCCACGCCTCCAGGGGAGACTGCGACCTGAACGCAGCGCCTTAGACCGCTCGGCCATCCTGACATTGCAGCTACTGGCGAGCAGCGTTTTTGGAGCTACTCCAAATGGCAGATGATCTAGAAGCTAGTGGTCCCCCACTCACCCTAGTCACAACACAGGCCTCGTTGGCGCAGTTAGGCAGCGCGTCAGTCTCATAATCTGAAGGTCGTGAGTTCGAGCCTCACACGGGGCAGAGTGGTGCTTTTTGGCACACGAGAGCGTTTAGGCGAAAGTGAGGGTTTCTTTATACCCTTTCGTGTGATTGTCCATTTCTTCATGAGCAATGCGATTGAAATGCAGTGCTTTTGTAGGACTGATGTTGAATAAATGCAGTAATAGCATTCCTCTCATATTCACGTAATATGTGGCAGCGTTGCTGCAATGTTTTGTCAATGTTTAACATCATTCTTTCATTCTCATGACGTTTCTTGTCAACGGCAATGCAATGTTTCGCTTGACATTCCATGAATCTCATCCCATGACACTCCATCCCACACCCCAAAAACCCATGACATGTCATTCCAAGAAATTTCCAGGAACTCCTTGCCATGACATTCTACTGCATCCCCAAAATGTCAGTCCATGACATCACAGTCAAACTCCAAGAATCACATTGCATCCCTCCAAAGAAACCCCAAACAAAACATGAATACCCTTTCACAAACAAGTTCTCATTCCGGTAAACATCGCAATGCGGTATTCCATTGAATCCCCTTCGATAAAACATGTCCAATTTCACAAAGTGTCATGGCATGAAATTCCAAGAAAACTGCATGAAAATTCCATAGAAGTCCATACATGGCACAAAAGTGTTACTTTAAAGTTCATGTGATGACGGCCAGCGTTACAGTAGTGTTTCTCTAGTTGTGACGGAAACCGAAATGCAGTGCTTTGACAACATTAATATATCACGGGGTCAACTTGCCAGAGGGTTAAAGACTCTAGCTTGAGCCCGCGGCCAAAGATTTGGATTGTCAGAAGTGGGATTCGAACCCACGCCTCCAGGGGAGACTGCGACCTGAACGCAGCGCCTTAGACCGCTCGGCCATCCTGACATTGCAGCTACTGGCGAGCAGCGTTTTTGGAGCTACTCCGAATGGCAGATGATCTAGAAGCTAGTGGTCCCCCGCTCACCCTAGTCACAACACAGGCCTCGTTGGCGCAGTTAGGCAGCGCGTCAGTCTCATAATCTGAAGGTCGTGAGTTTGAGCCTCACACGGGGCAGAGTGGTGCTTTTTGGCACACGAGAGCGTTTAGGCGAAAGTGAGGGTTTCTTTATACCCTTTCGTGTGATTGTCCATTTCTTCATGAGCAATGCGATTGAAATGCAGTGCTTTTGTAGGACTGATGTTGAATAAATGCAGTAATAGCATTCCTCTCATATTCACGTAATATGTGGCAGCGTTGCTGCAATGTTTTGTCAATGTTTAACATCATTCTTTCATTCTCATGACGTTTCTTGTCAACGGCAATGCAATGTTTCGCTTGACATTCCATGAATCTCATCCCATGACACTCCATCCCACACCCCAAAAACCCATGACATGTCATTCCAAGAAATTTCCAGGAACTCCTTGCCATGACATTCTACTGCATCCCCAAAATGTCAGTCCATGACATCACAGTCAAACTCCAAGAATCACATTGCATCCCTCCAAAGAAACCCCAAACAAAACATGAATACCCTTTCACAAACAAGTTCTCATTCCGGTAAACATCGCAATGCGGTATTCCATTGAATCCCCTTCGATAAAACATGTCCAATTTCACAAAGTGTCATGGCATGAAATTCCAAGAAAACTGCATGAAAATTCCATAGAAGTCCATACATGGCACAAAAGTGTTACTTTAAAGTTCATGTGATGACGGCCAGCGTTACAGTAGTGTTTCTCTAGTTGTGACGGAAACCGAAATGCAGTGCTTTGACAACATTAATATATCACGGGGTCAACTTGCCAGAGGGTTAAAGACTCTAGCTTGAGCCCGCGGCCAAAGATTTGGATTGTCAGAAGTGGGATTCGAACCCACGCCTCCAGGGGAGACTGCGACCTGAACGCAGCGCCTTAGACCGCTCGGCCATCCTGACATTGCAGCTACTGGCGAGCAGCGTTTTTGGAGCTACTCCGAATGGCAGATGATCTAGAAGCTAGTGGTCCCCCGCTCACCCTAGTCACAACACAGGCCTCGTTGGCGCAGTTAGGCAGCGCGTCAGTCTCATAATCTGAAGGTCGTGAGTTTGAGCCTCACACGGGGCAGAGTGGTGCTTTTTGGCACACGAGAGCGTTTAGGCGAAAGTGAGGGTTTCTTTATACCCTTTCGTGTGATTGTCCATTTCTTCATGAGCAATGCGATTGAAATGCAGTGCTTTTGTAGGACTGATGTTGAATAAATGCAGTAATAGCATTCCTCTCATATTCACGTAATATGTGGCAGCGTTGCTGCAATGTTTTGTCAATGTTTAACATCATTCTTTCATTCTCATGACGTTTCTTGTCAACGGCAATGCAATGTTTCGCTTGACATTCCATGAATCTCATCCCATGACACTCCATCCCACACCCCAAAAACCCATGACATGTCATTCCAAGAAATTTCCAGGAACTCCTTGCCATGACATTCTACTGCATCCCCAAAATGTCAGTCCATGACATCACAGTCAAACTCCAAGAATCACATTGCATCCCTCCAAAGAAACCCCAAACAAAACATGAATACCCTTTCACAAACAAGTTCTCATTCCGGTAAACATCGCAATGCGGTATTCCATTGAATCCCCTTCGATAAAACATGTCCAATTTCACAAAGTGTCATGGCATGAAATTCCAAGAAAACTGCATGAAAATTCCATAGAAGTCCATACATGGCACAAAAGTGTTACTTTAAAGTTCATGTGATGACGGCCAGCGTTACAGTAGTGTTTCTCTAGTTGTGACGGAAACCGAAATGCAGTGCTTTGTCAACATTAATATATCACGGGGTCAACTTGCCAGAGGGTTAAAGACTCTAGCTTGAGCCCGCGGCCAAAGGTTTGGTTTGTCAGAAGTGGGATTCGAACCCACGCCTCCAGGGGAGACTGCGACCTGAACGCAGCGCCTTAGACCGCTCGGCCATCCTGACATTGCAGCTACTGGCGAGCAGCTTTTTTGGAGCTACTCCGAATGGCAGATGATCTAGAAGCTAGTGGTCCCCCGCTCACCCTAGTCACAACACAGGCCTCGTTGGCGCAGTTAGGCAGCGCGTCAGTCTCATAATCTGAAGGTCGTGAGTTCGAGCCTCACACGGGGCAGAGTGGTGCTTTTTGGCACACGAGAGCGTTTAGGCGAAAGTGAGGGTTTCTTTATACCCTTTCGTGTGATTGTCCATTTCTTCATGAGCAATGCGATTGAAATGCAGTGCTTTTGTAGGACTGATGTTGAATAAATGCAGTAATAGCATTCCTCTCATATTCACGTAATATGTGGCAGCGTTGCTGCAATGTTTTGTCAATGTTTAACATCATTCTTTCATTCTCATGACGTTTCTTGTCAACGGCAATGCAATGTTTCGCTTGACATTCCATGAATCTCATCCCATGACACTCCATCCCACACCCCAAAAACCCATGACATGTCATTCCAAGAAATTTCCAGGAATTCCTTGCCATGACATTCTACTGCATCCCCAAAATGTCAGTCCATGACATCACAGTCAAACTCCAAGAATCACATTGCATCCCTCCAAAGAAACCCCAAACAAAACATGAATACCCTTTCACAAACAAGTTCTCATTCCGGTAAACATCGCAATGCGGTATTCCATTGAATCCCCTTCGATAAAACATGTCCAATTTCACAAAGTGTCATGGCATGAAATTCCAAGAAAACTGCATGAAAATTCCATAGAAGTCCATACATGGCACAAAAGTGTTACTTTAAAGTTCATGTGATGACGGCCAGCGTTACAGTAGTGTTTCTCTAGTTGTGACGGAAACCGAAATGCAGTGCTTTGACAACATTAATATATCACGGGGTCAACTTGCCAGATGGTTAAAGACTCTAGCTTGAGCCCGCGGCCAAAGATTTGGATTGTCAGAAGTGGGATTCGAACCCACGCCTCCAGGGGAGACTGCGACCTGAACGCAGCGCCTTAGACCGCTCGGCCATCCTGACATTGCAGCTACTGGCGAGCAGCGTTTTTGGAGCTACTCCGAATGGCAGATGATCTAGAAGCTAGTGGTCCCCCGCTCACCCTAGTCACAACACAGGCCTCGTTGGCGCAGTTAGGCAGCGCGTCAGTCTCATAATCTGAAGGTCGTGAGTTTGAGCCTCACACGGGGCAGAGTGGTGCTTTTTGGCACACGAGAGCGTTTAGGCGAAAGTGAGGGTTTCTTTATACCCTTTCGTGTGATTGTCCATTTCTTCATGAGCAATGCGATTGAAATGCAGTGCTTTTGTAGGACTGATGTTGAATAAATGCAGTAATAGCATTCCTCTCATATTCACGTAATATGTGGCAGCGTTGCTGCAATGTTTTGTCAATGTTTAACATCATTCTTTCATTCTCATGACGTTTCTTGTCAACGGCAATGCAATGTTTCGCTTGACATTCCATGAATCTCATCCCATGACACTCCATCCCACACCCCAAAAACCCATGACATGTCATTCCAAGAAATTTCCAGGAATTCCTTGCCATGACATTCTACTGCATCCCCAAAATGTCAGTCCATGACATCACAGTCAAACTCCAAGAATCACATTGCATCCCTCCAAAGAAACCCCAAACAAAACATGAATACCCTTTCACAAACAAGTTCTCATTCCGGTAAACATCGCAATGCGGTATTCCATTGAATCCCCTTCGATAAAACATGTCCAATTTCACAAAGTGTCATGGCATGAAATTCCAAGAAAACTGCATGAAAATTCCATAGAAGTCCATACATGGCACAAAAGTGTTACTTTAAAGTTCATGTGATGACGGCCAGCGTTACAGTAGTGTTTCTCTAGTTGTGACGGAAACCGAAATGCAGTGCTTTGTCAACATTAATATATCACGGGGTCAACTTGCCAGAGGGTTAAAGACTCTAGCTTGAGCCCGCGGCCAAAGATTTGGTTTGTCAGAAGTGGGATTCGAACCCACGCCTCCAGGGGAGACTGCGACCTGAACGCAGCGCCTTAGACCGCTCGGCCATCCTGACATTGCAGCTACTGGCGAGCAGCGTTTTTGGAGCTACTCCGAATGGCAGATGATCTAGAAGCTAGTGGTTCCCCGCTCACCCTAGTCACAACACAGGCCTCGTTGGCGCAGTTAGGCAGCGCGTCAGTCTCATAATCTGAAGGTCGTGAGTTCGAGCCTCACACGGGGCAGAGTGGTGCTTTTTGGCACACGAGAGCGTTTAGGCGAAAGTGAGGGTTTCTTTATACCCTTTCGTGTGATTGTCCATTTCTTCATGAGCAATGCGATTGAAATGCAGTGCTTTTGTAGGACTGATGTTGAATAAATGCAGTAATAGCATTCCTCTCATATTCACGTAATATGTGGCAGCGTTGCTGCAATGTTTTGTCAATGTTTAACATCATTCTTTCATTCTCATGACGTTTCTTGTCAACGGCAATGCAATGTTTCGCTTGACATTCCATGAATCTCATCCCATGACACTCCATCCCACACCCCAAAAACCCATGACATGTCATTCCAAGAAATTTCCAGGAATTCCTTGCCATGACATTCTACTGCATCCCCAAAATGTCAGTCCATGACATCACAGTCAAACTCCAAGAATCACATTGCATCCCTCCAAAGAAACCCCAAACAAAACATGAATACCCTTTCACAAACAAGTTCTCATTCCGGTAAACATCGCAATGCGGTATTCCATTGAATCCCCTTCGATAAAACATGTCCAATTTCACAAAGTGTCATGGCATGAAATTCCAAGAAAACTGCATGAAAATTCCATAGAAGTCCATACATGGCACAAAAGTGTTACTTTAAAGTTCATGTGATGACGGCCAGCGTTACAGTAGTGTTTCTCTAGTTGTGACGGAAACCGAAATGCAGTGCTTTGTCAACATTAATATATCACGGGGTCAACTTGCCAGAGGGTTAAAGACTCTAGCTTGAGCCCGCGGCCAAAGGTTTGGTTTGTCAGAAGTGGGATTCGAACCCACGCCTCCAGGGGAGACTGCGACCTGAACGCAGCGCCTTAGACCGCTCGGCCATCCTGACATTGCAGCTACTGGCGAGCAGCGTTTTTGGAGCTACTCCAAATGGCAGATGATCTAGAAGCTAGTGGTCCCCCACTCACCCTAGTCACAACACAGGCCTCGTTGGCGCAGTTAGGCAGCGCGTCAGTCTCATAATCTGAAGGTCGTGAGTTCGAGCCTCACACGGGGCAGAGTGGTGCTTTTTGGCACACGAGAGCGTTTAGGCGAAAGTGAGGGTTTCTTTATACCCTTTCGTGTGATTGTCCATTTCTTCATGAGCAATGCGATTGAAATGCAGTGCTTTTGTAGGACTGATGTTGAATAAATGCAGTAATAGCATTCCTCTCATATTCACGTAATATGTGGCAGCGTTGCTGCAATGTTTTGTCAATGTTTAACATCATTCTTTCATTCTCATGACGTTTCTTGTCAACGGCAATGCAATGTTTCGCTTGACATTCCATGAATCTCATCCCATGACACTCCATCCCACACCCCAAAAACCCATGACATGTAATTCCAAGAAATTTCCAGGAATTCCTTGCCATGACATTCTACTGCATCCCCAAAATGTCAGTCCATGACATCACAGTCAAACTCCAAGAATCACATTGCATCCCTCCAAAGAAACCCCAAACAAAACATGAATACCCTTTCACAAACAAGTTCTCATTCCGGTAAACATCGCAATGCGGTATTCCATTGAATCCCCTTCGATAAAACATGTCCAATTTCACAAAGTGTCATGGCATGAAATTCCAAGAAAACTGCATGAAAATTCCATAGAAGTCCATACATGGCACAAAAGTGTTACTTTAAAGTTCATGTGATGACGGCCAGCGTTACAGTAGTGTTTCTCTAGTTGTGACGGAAACCGAAATGCAGTGCTTTGTCAACATTAATATATCACGGGGTCAACTTGCCAGAGGGTTAAAGACTCTAGCTTGAGCCCGCGGCCAAAGGTTTGGTTTGTCAGAAGTGGGATTCGAACCCACGCCTCCAGGGGAGACTGCGACCTGAACGCAGCGCCTTAGACCGCTCGGCCATCCTGACATTGCAGCTACTGGCGAGCAGCGTTTTTGGAGCTACTCCAAATGGCAGATGATCTAGAAGCTAGTGGTCCCCCACTCACCCTAGTCACAACACAGGCCTCGTTGGCGCAGTTAGGCAGCGCGTCAGTCTCATAATCTGAAGGTCGTGAGTTCGAGCCTCACACGGGGCAGAGTGGTGCTTTTTGGCACACGAGAGCGTTTAGGCGAAAGTGAGGGTTTCTTTATACCCTTTCGTGTGATTGTCCATTTCTTCATGAGCAATGCGATTGAAATGCAGTGCTTTTGTAGGACTGATGTTGAATAAATGCAGTAATAGCATTCCTCTCATATTCACGTAATATGTGGCAGCGTTGCTGCAATGTTTTGTCAATGTTTAACATCATTCTTTCATTCTCATGACGTTTCTTGTCAACGGCAATGCAATGTTTCGCTTGACATTCCATGAATCTCATCCCATGACACTCCATCCCACACCCCAAAAACCCATGACATGTAATTCCAAGAAATTTCCAGGAATTCCTTGCCATGACATTCTACTGCATCCCCAAAATGTCAGTCCATGACATCACAGTCAAACTCCAAGAATCACATTGCATCCCTCCAAAGAAACCCCAAACAAAACATGAATACCCTTTCACAAACAAGTTCTCATTCCGGTAAACATCGCAATGCGGTATTCCATTGAATCCCCTTCGATAAAACATGTCCAATTTCACAAAGTGTCATGGCATGAAATTCCAAGAAAACTGCATGAAAATTCCATAGAAGTCCATACATGGCACAAAAGTGTTACTTTAAAGTTCATGTGATGACGGCCAGCGTTACAGTAGTGTTTCTCTAGTTGTGACGGAAACCGAAATGCAGTGCTTTGTCAACATTAATATATCACGGGGTCAACTTGCCAGAGGGTTAAAGACTCTAGCTTGAGCCCGCGGCCAAAGATTTGGTTTGTCAGAAGTGGGATTCGAACCCACGCCTCCAGGGGAGACTGCGACCTGAACGCAGCGCCTTAGACCGCTCGGCCATCCTGACATTGCAGCTACTGGCGAGCAGCGTTTTTGGAGCTACTCCGAATGGCAGATGATCTAGAAGCTAGTGGTTCCCCGCTCACCCTAGTCACAACACAGGCCTCGTTGGCGCAGTTAGGCAGCGCGTCAGTCTCATAATCTGAAGGTCGTGAGTTCGAGCCTCACACGGGGCAGAGTGGTGCTTTTTGGCACACGAGAGCGTTTAGGCGAAAGTGAGGGTTTCTTTATACCCTTTCGTGTGATTGTCCATTTCTTCATGAGCAATGCGATTGAAATGCAGTGCTTTTGTAGGACTGATGTTGAATAAATGCAGTAATAGCATTCCTCTCATATTCACGTAATATGTGGCAGCGTTGCTGCAATGTTTTGTCAATGTTTAACATCATTCTTTCATTCTCATGACGTTTCTTGTCAACGGCAATGCAATGTTTCGCTTGACATTCCATGAATCTCATCCCATGACACTCCATCCCACACCCCAAAAACCCATGACATGTCATTCCAAGAAATTTCCAGGAATTCCTTGCCATGACATTCTACTGCATCCCCAAAATGTCAGTCCATGACATCACAGTCAAACTCCAAGAATCACATTGCATCCCTCCAAAGAAACCCCAAACAAAACATGAATACCCTTTCACAAACAAGTTCTCATTCCGGTAAACATCGCAATGCGGTATTCCATTGAATCCCCTTCGATAAAACATGTCCAATTTCACAAAGTGTCATGGCATGAAATTCCAAGAAAACTGCATGAAAATTCCATAGAAGTCCATACATGGCACAAAAGTGTTACTTTAAAGTTCATGTGATGACGGCCAGCGTTACAGTAGTGTTTCTCTAGTTGTGACGGAAACCGAAATGCAGTGCTTTGTCAACATTAATATATCACGGGGTCAACTTGCCAGAGGGTTAAAGACTCTAGCTTGAGCCCGCGGCCAAAGGTTTGGTTTGTCAGAAGTGGGATTCGAACCCACGCCTCCAGGGGAGACTGCGACCTGAACGCAGCGCCTTAGACCGCTCGGCCATCCTGACATTGCAGCTACTGGCGAGCAGCGTTTTTGGAGCTACTCCAAATGGCAGATGATCTAGAAGCTAGTGGTCCCCCACTCACCCTAGTCACAACACAGGCCTCGTTGGCGCAGTTAGGCAGCGCGTCAGTCTCATAATCTGAAGGTCGTGAGTTCGAGCCTCACACGGGGCAGAGTGGTGCTTTTTGGCACACGAGAGCGTTTAGGCGAAAGTGAGGGTTTCTTTATACCCTTTCGTGTGATTGTCCATTTCTTCATGAGCAATGCGATTGAAATGCAGTGCTTTTGTAGGACTGATGTTGAATAAATGCAGTAATAGCATTCCTCTCATATTCACGTAATATGTGGCAGCGTTGCTGCAATGTTTTGTCAATGTTTAACATCATTCTTTCATTCTCATGACGTTTCTTGTCAACGGCAATGCAATGTTTCGCTTGACATTCCATGAATCTCATCCCATGACACTCCATCCCACACCCCAAAAACCCATGACATGTCATTCCAAGAAATTTCCAGGAATTCCTTGCCATGACATTCTACTGCATCCCCAAAATGTCAGTCCATGACATCACAGTCAAACTCCAAGAATCACATTGCATCCCTCCAAAGAAACCCCAAACAAAACATGAATACCCTTTCACAAACAAGTTCTCATTCCGGTAAACATCGCAATGCGGTATTCCATTGAATCCCCTTCGATAAAACATGTCCAATTTCACAAAGTGTCATGGCATGAAATTCCAAGAAAACTGCATGAAAATTCCATAGAAGTCCATACATGGCACAAAAGTGTTACTTTAAAGTTCATGTGATGACGGCCAGCGTTACAGTAGTGTTTCTCTAGTTGTGACGGAAACCGAAATGCAGTGCTTTGACAACATTAATATATCACGGGGTCAACTTGCCAGAGGGTTAAAGACTCTAGCTTGAGCCCGCGGCCAAAGATTTGGATTGTCAGAAGTGGGATTCGAACCCACGCCTCCAGGGGAGACTGCGACCTGAACGCAGCGCCTTAGACCGCTCGGCCATCCTGACATTGCAGCTACTGGCGAGCAGCGTTTTTGGAGCTACTCCGAATGGCAGATGATCTAGAAGCTAGTGGTCCCCCGCTCACCCTAGTCACAACACAGGCCTCGTTGGCGCAGTTAGGCAGCGCGTCAGTCTCATAATCTGAAGGTCGTGAGTTTGAGCCTCACACGGGGCAGAGTGGTGCTTTTTGGCACACGAGAGCGTTTAGGCGAAAGTGAGGGTTTCTTTATACCCTTTCGTGTGATTGTCCATTTCTTCATGAGCAATGCGATTGAAATGCAGTGCTTTTGTAGGACTGATGTTGAATAAATGCAGTAATAGCATTCCTCTCATATTCACGTAATATGTGGCAGCGTTGCTGCAATGTTTTGTCAATGTTTAACATCATTCTTTCATTCTCATGACGTTTCTTGTCAACGGCAATGCAATGTTTCGCTTGACATTCCATGAATCTCATCCCATGACACTCCATCCCACACCCCAAAAACCCATGACATGTCATTCCAAGAAATTTCCAGGAATTCCTTGCCATGACATTCTACTGCATCCCCAAAATGTCAGTCCATGACATCACAGTCAAACTCCAAGAATCACATTGCATCCCTCCAAAGAAACCCCAAACAAAACATGAATACCCTTTCACAAACAAGTTCTCATTCCGGTAAACATCGCAATGCGGTATTCCATTGAATCCCCTTCGATAAAACATGTCCAATTTCACAAAGTGTCATGGCATGAAATTCCAAGAAAACTGCATGAAAATTCCATAGAAGTCCATACATGGCACAAAAGTGTTACTTTAAAGTTCATGTGATGACGGCCAGCGTTACAGTAGTGTTTCTCTAGTTGTGACGGAAACCGAAATGCAGTGCTTTGTCAACATTAATATATCACGGGGTCAACTTGCCAGAGGGTTAAAGACTCTAGCTTGAGCCCGCGGCCAAAGATTTGGTTTGTCAGAAGTGGGATTCGAACCCACGCCTCCAGGGGAGACTGCGACCTGAACGCAGCGCCTTAGACCGCTCGGCCATCCTGACATTGCAGCTACTGGCGAGCAGCGTTTTTGGAGCTACTCCGAATGGCAGATGATCTAGAAGCTAGTGGTTCCCCGCTCACCCTAGTCACAACACAGGCCTCGTTGGCGCAGTTAGGCAGCGCGTCAGTCTCATAATCTGAAGGTCGTGAGTTCGAGCCTCACACGGGGCAGAGTGGTGCTTTTTGGCACACGAGAGCGTTTAGGCGAAAGTGAGGGTTTCTTTATACCCTTTCGTGTGATTGTCCATTTCTTCATGAGCAATGCGATTGAAATGCAGTGCTTTTGTAGGACTGATGTTGAATAAATGCAGTAATAGCATTCCTCTCATATTCACGTAATATGTGGCAGCGTTGCTGCAATGTTTTGTCAATGTTTAACATCATTCTTTCATTCTCATGACGTTTCTTGTCAACGGCAATGCAATGTTTCGCTTGACATTCCATGAATCTCATCCCATGACACTCCATCCCACACCCCAAAAACCCATGACATGTCATTCCAAGAAATTTCCAGGAATTCCTTGCCATGACATTCTACTGCATCCCCAAAATGTCAGTCCATGACATCACAGTCAAACTCCAAGAATCACATTGCATCCCTCCAAAGAAACCCCAAACAAAACATGAATACCCTTTCACAAACAAGTTCTCATTCCGGTAAACATCGCAATGCGGTATTCCATTGAATCCCCTTCGATAAAACATGTCCAATTTCACAAAGTGTCATGGCATGAAATTCCAAGAAAACTGCATGAAAATTCCATAGAAGTCCATACATGGCACAAAAGTGTTACTTTAAAGTTCATGTGATGACGGCCAGCGTTACAGTAGTGTTTCTCTAGTTGTGACGGAAACCGAAATGCAGTGCTTTGTCAACATTAATATATCACGGGGTCAACTTGCCAGAGGGTTAAAGACTCTAGCTTGAGCCCGCGGCCAAAGATTTGGTTTGTCAGAAGTGGGATTCGAACCCACGCCTCCAGGGGAGACTGCGACCTGAACGCAGCGCCTTAGACCGCTCGGCCATCCTGACATTGCAGCTACTGGCGAGCAGCGTTTTTGGAGCTACTCCGAATGGCAGATGATCTAGAAGCTAGTGGTTCCCCGCTCACCCTAGTCACAACACAGGCCTCGTTGGCGCAGTTAGGCAGCGCGTCAGTCTCATAATCTGAAGGTCGTGAGTTCGAGCCTCACACGGGGCAGAGTGGTGCTTTTTGGCACACGAGAGCGTTTAGGCGAAAGTGAGGGTTTCTTTATACCCTTTCGTGTGATTGTCCATTTCTTCATGAGCAATGCGATTGAAATGCAGTGCTTTTGTAGGACTGATGTTGAATAAATGCAGTAATAGCATTCCTCTCATATTCACGTAATATGTGGCAGCGTTGCTGCAATGTTTTGTCAATGTTTAACATCATTCTTTCATTCTCATGACGTTTCTTGTCAACGGCAATGCAATGTTTCGCTTGACATTCCATGAATCTCATCCCATGACACTCCATCCCACACCCCAAAAACCCATGACATGTCATTCCAAGAAATTTCCAGGAATTCCTTGCCATGACATTCTACTGCATCCCCAAAATGTCAGTCCATGACATCACAGTCAAACTCCAAGAATCACATTGCATCCCTCCAAAGAAACCCCAAACAAAACATGAATACCCTTTCACAAACAAGTTCTCATTCCGGTAAACATCGCAATGCGGTATTCCATTGAATCCCCTTCGATAAAACATGTCCAATTTCACAAAGTGTCATGGCATGAAATTCCAAGAAAACTGCATGAAAATTCCATAGAAGTCCATACATGGCACAAAAGTGTTACTTTAAAGTTCATGTGATGACGGCCAGCGTTACAGTAGTGTTTCTCTAGTTGTGACGGAAACCGAAATGCAGTGCTTTGTCAACATTAATATATCACGGGGTCAACTTGCCAGAGGGTTAAAGACTCTAGCTTGAGCCCGCGGCCAAAGGTTTGGTTTGTCAGAAGTGGGATTCGAACCCACGCCTCCAGGGGAGACTGCGACCTGAACGCAGCGCCTTAGACCGCTCGGCCATCCTGACATTGCAGCTACTGGCGAGCAGCGTTTTTGGAGCTACTCCAAATGGCAGATGATCTAGAAGCTAGTGGTCCCCCACTCACCCTAGTCACAACACAGGCCTCGTTGGCGCAGTTAGGCAGCGCGTCAGTCTCATAATCTGAAGGTCGTGAGTTCGAGCCTCACACGGGGCAGAGTGGTGCTTTTTGGCACACGAGAGCGTTTAGGCGAAAGTGAGGGTTTCTTTATACCCTTTCGTGTGATTGTCCATTTCTTCATGAGCAATGCGATTGAAATGCAGTGCTTTTGTAGGACTGATGTTGAATAAATGCAGTAATAGCATTCCTCTCATATTCACGTAATATGTGGCAGCGTTGCTGCAATGTTTTGTCAATGTTTAACATCATTCTTTCATTCTCATGACGTTTCTTGTCAACGGCAATGCAATGTTTCGCTTGACATTCCATGAATCTCATCCCATGACACTCCATCCCACACCCCAAAAACCCATGACATGTCATTCCAAGAAATTTCCAGGAACTCCTTGCCATGACATTCTACTGCATCCCCAAAATGTCAGTCCATGACATCACAGTCAAACTCCAAGAATCACATTGCATCCCTCCAAAGAAACCCCAAACAAAACATGAATACCCTTTCACAAACAAGTTCTCATTCCGGTAAACATCGCAATGCGGTATTCCATTGAATCCCCTTCGATAAAACATGTCCAATTTCACAAAGTGTCATGGCATGAAATTCCAAGAAAACTGCATGAAAATTCCATAGAAGTCCATACATGGCACAAAAGTGTTACTTTAAAGTTCATGTGATGACGGCCAGCGTTACAGTAGTGTTTCTCTAGTTGTGACGGAAACCGAAATGCAGTGCTTTGTCAACATTAATATATCACGGGGTCAACTTGCCAGAGGGTTAAAGACTCTAGCTTGAGCCCGCGGCCAAAGGTTTGGTTTGTCAGAAGTGGGATTCGAACCCACGCCTCCAGGGGAGACTGCGACCTGAACGCAGCGCCTTAGACCGCTCGGCCATCCTGACATTGCAGCTACTGGCGAGCAGCGTTTTTGGAGCTACTCCGAATGGCAGATGATCTAGAAGCTAGTGGTCCCCCGCTCACCCTAGTCACAACACAGGCCTCGTTGGCGCAGTTAGGCAGCGCGTCAGTCTCATAATCTGAAGGTCGTGAGTTCGAGCCTCACACGGGGCAGAGTGGTGCTTTTTGGCACACGAGAGCGTTTAGGCGAAAGTGAGGGTTTCTTTATACCCTTTCGTGTGATTGTCCATTTCTTCATGAGCAATGCGATTGAAATGCAGTGCTTTTGTAGGACTGATGTTGAATAAATGCAGTAATAGCATTCCTCTCATATTCACGTAATATGTGGCAGCGTTGCTGCAATGTTTTGTCAATGTTTAACATCATTCTTTCATTCTCATGACGTTTCTTGTCAACGGCAATGCAATGTTTCGCTTGACATTCCATGAATCTCATCCCATGACACTCCATCCCACACCCCAAAAACCCATGACATGTCATTCCAAGAAATTTCCAGGAATTCCTTGCCATGACATTCTACTGCATCCCCAAAATGTCAGTCCATGACATCACAGTCAAACTCCAAGAATCACATTGCATCCCTCCAAAGAAACCCCAAACAAAACATGAATACCCTTTCACAAACAAGTTCTCATTCCGGTAAACATCGCAATGCGGTATTCCATTGAATCCCCTTCGATAAAACATGTCCAATTTCACAAAGTGTCATGGCATGAAATTCCAAGAAAACTGCATGAAAATTCCATAGAAGTCCATACATGGCACAAAAGTGTTACTTTAAAGTTCATGTGATGACGGCCAGCGTTACAGTAGTGTTTCTCTAGTTGTGACGGAAACCGAAATGCAGTGCTTTGACAACATTAATATATCACGGGGTCAACTTGCCAGAGGGTTAAAGACTCTAGCTTGAGCCCGCGGCCAAAGATTTGGATTGTCAGAAGTGGGATTCGAACCCACGCCTCCAGGGGAGACTGCGACCTGAACGCAGCGCCTTAGACCGCTCGGCCATCCTGACATTGCAGCTACTGGCGAGCAGCGTTTTTGGAGCTACTCCGAATGGCAGATGATCTAGAAGCTAGTGGTCCCCCGCTCACCCTAGTCACAACACAGGCCTCGTTGGCGCAGTTAGGCAGCGCGTCAGTCTCATAATCTGAAGGTCGTGAGTTCGAGCCTCACACGGGGCAGAGTGGTGCTTTTTGGCACACGAGAGCGTTTAGGCGAAAGTGAGGGTTTCTTTATACCCTTTCGTGTGATTGTCCATTTCTTCATGAGCAATGCGATTGAAATGCAGTGCTTTTGTAGGACTGATGTTGAATAAATGCAGTAATAGCATTCCTCTCATATTCACGTAATATGTGGCAGCGTTGCTGCAATGTTTTGTCAATGTTTAACATCATTCTTTCATTCTCATGACGTTTCTTGTCAACGGCAATGCAATGTTTCGCTTGACATTCCATGAATCTCATCCCATGACACTCCATCCCACACCCCAAAAACCCATGACATGTCATTCCAAGAAATTTCCAGGAATTCCTTGCCATGACATTCTACTGCATCCCCAAAATGTCAGTCCATGACATCACAGTCAAACTCCAAGAATCACATTGCATCCCTCCAAAGAAACCCCAAACAAAACATGAATACCCTTTCACAAACAAGTTCTCATTCCGGTAAACATCGCAATGCGGTATTCCATTGAATCCCCTTCGATAAAACATGTCCAATTTCACAAAGTGTCATGGCATGAAATTCCAAGAAAACTGCATGAAAATTCCATAGAAGTCCATACATGGCACAAAAGTGTTACTTTAAAGTTCATGTGATGACGGCCAGCGTTACAGTAGTGTTTCTCTAGTTGTGACGGAAACCGAAATGCAGTGCTTTGTCAACATTAATATATCACGGGGTCAACTTGCCAGAGGGTTAAAGACTCTAGCTTGAGCCCGCGGCCAAAGATTTGGTTTGTCAGAAGTGGGATTCGAACCCACGCCTCCAGGGGAGACTGCGACCTGAACGCAGCGCCTTAGACCGCTCGGCCATCCTGGCGTTGCAGCTACTGGCGAGCAGCGTTTTTGGAGCTACTCCGAATAGCAGATGATCTAGAAGCTAGTGGTCCCCCGCTCACCCTAGTCACAACACAGGCCTCGTTGGCGCAGTTAGGCAGCGCGTCAGTCTCATAATCTGAAGGTCGTGAGTTCGAGCCTCACACGGGGCAGAGTGGTGCTTTTTGGCACACGAGAGCGTTTAGGCGAAAGTGAGGGTTTCTTTATACCCTTTCGTGTGATTGTCCATTTCTTCATGAGCAATGCGATTGAAATGCAATGCTTTTGTAGGACTTATGTTGAATAAATGCAGTAATAGCATTCCTCTCATATTCACGTAATATGTGGCAGCGTTGCTGCAATGTTTTGTCAATGTTTAACATCATTCTTTCATTCTCATGACGTTTCTTGTCAACGGCAATGCAATGTTTCGCTTGACATTCCATGAATCTCATCCCATGACACTCCATCCCACACCCCAAAAACCCATGACATGTCATTCCAAGAAATTTCCAGGAATTCCTTGCCATGACATTCTACTGCATCCCCAAAATGTCAGTCCATGACATCACAGTCAAACTCCAAGAATCACATTGCATCCCTCCAAAGAAACCCCAAACAAAACATGAATACCCTTTCACAAACAAGTTCTCATTCCGGTAAACATCGCAATGCGGTATTCCATTGAATCCCCTTCGATAAAACATGTCCAATTTCACAAAGTGTCATGGCATGAAATTCCAAGAAAACTGCATGAAAATTCCATAGAAGTCCATACATGGCACAAAAGTGTTACTTTAAAGTTCATGTGATGACGGCCAGCGTTACAGTAGTGTTTCTCTAGTTGTGACGGAAACCGAAATGCAGTGCTTTGTCAACATTAATATATCACGGGGTCAACTTGCCAGAGGGTTAAAGACTCTAGCTTGAGCCCGCGGCCAAAGGTTTGGTTTGTCAGAAGTGGGATTCGAACCCACGCCTCCAGGGGAGACTGCGACCTGAACGCAGCGCCTTAGACCGCTCGGCCATCCTGACATTGCAGCTACTGGCGAGCAGCGTTTTTGGAGCTACTCCAAATGGCAGATGATCTAGAAGCTAGTGGTCCCCCACTCACCCTAGTCACAACACAGGCCTCGTTGGCGCAGTTAGGCAGCGCGTCAGTCTCATAATCTGAAGGTCGTGAGTTCGAGCCTCACACGGGGCAGAGTGGTGCTTTTTGGCACACGAGAGCGTTTAGGCGAAAGTGAGGGTTTCTTTATACCCTTTCGTGTGATTGTCCATTTCTTCATGAGCAATGCGATTGAAATGCAGTGCTTTTGTAGGACTGATGTTGAATAAATGCAGTAATAGCATTCCTCTCATATTCACGTAATATGTGGCAGCGTTGCTGCAATGTTTTGTCAATGTTTAACATCATTCTTTCATTCTCATGACGTTTCTTGTCAACGGCAATGCAATGTTTCGCTTGACATTCCATGAATCTCATCCCATGACACTCCATCCCACACCCCAAAAACCCATGACATGTCATTCCAAGAAATTTCCAGGAATTCCTTGCCATGACATTCTACTGCATCCCCAAAATGTCAGTCCATGACATCACAGTCAAACTCCAAGAATCACATTGCATCCCTCCAAAGAAACCCCAAACAAAACATGAATACCCTTTCACAAACAAGTTCTCATTCCGGTAAACATCGCAATGCGGTATTCCATTGAATCCCCTTCGATAAAACATGTCCAATTTCACAAAGTGTCATGGCATGAAATTCCAAGAAAACTGCATGAAAATTCCATAGAAGTCCATACATGGCACAAAAGTGTTACTTTAAAGTTCATGTGATGACGGCCAGCGTTACAGTAGTGTTTCTCTAGTTGTGACGGAAAGCGAAATGCAGTGCTTTGTCAACATTAATATATCACGGGGTCAACTTGCCAGAGGGTTAAAGACTCTAGCTTGAGCCCGCGGCCAAAGGTTTGGTTTGTCAGAAGTGGGATTCGAACCCACGCCTCCAGGGGAGACTGCGACCTGAACGCAGCGCCTTAGACCGCTCGGCCATCCTGACATTGCAGCTACTGGCGAGCAGCGTTTTTGGAGCTACTCCAAATGGCAGATGATCTAGAAGCTAGTGGTCCCCCACTCACCCTAGTCACAACACAGGCCTCGTTGGCGCAGTTAGGCAGCGCGTCAGTCTCATAATCTGAAGGTCGTGAGTTCGAGCCTCACACGGGGCAGAGTGGTGCTTTTTGGCACACGAGAGCGTTTAGGCGAAAGTGAGGGTTTCTTTATACCCTTTCGTGTGATTGTCCATTTCTTCATGAGCAATGCGATTGAAATGCAGTGCTTTTGTAGGACTGATGTTGAATAAATGCAGTAATAGCATTCCTCTCATATTCACGTAATATGTGGCAGCGTTGCTGCAATGTTTTGTCAATGTTTAACATCATTCTTTCATTCTCATGACGTTTCTTGTCAACGGCAATGCAATGTTTCGCTTGACATTCCATGAATCTCATCCCATGACACTCCATCCCACACCCCAAAAACCCATGACATGTCATTCCAAGAAATTTCCAGGAATTCCTTGCCATGACATTCTACTGCATCCCCAAAATGTCAGTCCATGACATCACAGTCAAACTCCAAGAATCACATTGCATCCCTCCAAAGAAACCCCAAACGAAACATGAATACCCTTTCACAAACAAGTTCTCATTCCGGTAAACATCGCAATGCGGTATTCCATTGAATCCCCTTCGATAAAACATGTCCAATTTCACAAAGTGTCATGGCATGAAATTCCAAGAAAACTGCATGAAAATTCCATAGAAGTCCATACATGGCACAAAAGTGTTACTTTAAAGTTCATGTGATGACGGCCAGCGTTACAGTAGTGTTTCTCTAGTTGTGACGGAAACCGAAATGCAGTGCTTTGTCAACATTAATATATCACGGGGTCAACTTGCCAGAGGGTTAAAGACTCTAGCTTGAGCCCGCGGCCAAAGGTTTGGTTTGTCAGAAGTGGGATTCGAACCCACGCCTCCAGGGGAGACTGCGACCTGAACGCAGCGCCTTAGACCGCTCGGCCATCCTGACATTGCAGCTACTGACGAGCAGCGTTTTTGGAGCTACTCCGAATGGCAGATGATCTAGAAGCTAGTTGTCCCCCACTCACCCTAGTCACAACACAGGCCTCGTTGGCGCAGTTAGGCAGCGCGTCAGTCTCATAATCTGAAGGTCGTGAGTTCGAGCCTCACACGGGGCAGAGTGGTGCTTTTTGGCACACGAGAGCGTTTAGGCGAAAGTGAGGGTTTCTTTATACCCTTTCGTGTGATTGTCCATTTCTTCATGAGCAATGCGATTGAAATGCAGTGCTTTTGTAGGACTGATGTTGAATAAATGCAGTAATAGCATTCCTCTCATATTCACGTAATATGTGGCAGCGTTGCTGCAATGTTTTGTCAATGTTTAACATCATTCTTTCATTCTCATGACGTTTCTTGTCAACGGCAATGCAATGTTTCGCTTGACATTCCATGAATCTCATCCCATGACACTCCATCCCACACCCCAAAAACCCATGACATGTCATTCCAAGAAATTTCCAGGAATTCCTTGCCATGACATTCTACTGCATCCCCAAAATGTCAGTCCATGACATCACAGTCAAACTCCAAGAATCACATTGCATCCCTCCAAAGAAACCCCAAACAAAACATGAATACCCTTTCACAAACAAGTTCTCATTCCGGTAAACATCGCAATGCGGTATTCCATTGAATCCCCTTCGATAAAACATGTCCAATTTCACAAAGTGTCATGGCATGAAATTCCAAGAAAACTGCATGAAAATTCCATAGAAGTCCATACATGGCACAAAAGTGTTACTTTAAAGTTCATGTGATGACGGCCAGCGTTACAGTAGTGTTTCTCTAGTTGTGACGGAAACCGAAATGCAGTGCTTTGACAACATTAATATATCACGGGGTCAACTTGCCAGAGGGTTAAAGACTCTAGCTTGAGCCCGCGGCCAAAGATTTGGATTGTCAGAAGTGGGATTCGAACCCACGCCTCCAGGGGAGACTGCGACCTGAACGCAGCGCCTTAGACCGCTCGGCCATCCTGACATTGCAGCTACTGGCGAGCAGCGTTTTTGGAGCTACTCCGAATGGCAGATGATCTAGAAGCTAGTGGTCCCCCGCTCACCCTAGTCACAACACAGGCCTCGTTGGCGCAGTTAGGCAGCGCGTCAGTCTCATAATCTGAAGGTCGTGAGTTTGAGCCTCACACGGGGCAGAGTGGTGCTTTTTGGCACACGAGAGCGTTTAGGCGAAAGTGAGGGTTTCTTTATACCCTTTCGTGTGATTGTCCATTTCTTCATGAGCAATGCGATTGAAATGCAGTGCTTTTGTAGGACTGATGTTGAATAAATGCAGTAATAGCATTCCTCTCATATTCACGTAATATGTGGCAGCGTTGCTGCAATGTTTTGTCAATGTTTAACATCATTCTTTCATTCTCATGACGTTTCTTGTCAACGGCAATGCAATGTTTCGCTTGACATTCCATGAATCTCATCCCATGACACTCCATCCCACACCCCAAAAACCCATGACATGTCATTCCAAGAAATTTCCAGGAATTCCTTGCCATGACATTCTACTGCATCCCCAAAATGTCAGTCCATGACATCACAGTCAAACTCCAAGAATCACATTGCATCCCTCCAAAGAAACCCCAAACAAAACATGAATACCCTTTCACAAACAAGTTCTCATTCCGGTAAACATCGCAATGCGGTATTCCATTGAATCCCCTTCGATAAAACATGTCCAATTTCACAAAGTGTCATGGCATGAAATTCCAAGAAAACTGCATGAAAATTCCATAGAAGTCCATACATGGCACAAAAGTGTTACTTTAAAGTTCATGTGATGACGGCCAGCGTTACAGTAGTGTTTCTCTAGTTGTGACGGAAACCGAAATGCAGTGCTTTGTCAACATTAATATATCACGGGGTCAACTTGCCAGAGGGTTAAAGACTCTAGCTTGAGCCCGCGGCCAAAGATTTGGTTTGTCAGAAGTGGGATTCGAACCCACGCCTCCAGGGGAGACTGCGACCTGAACGCAGCGCCTTAGACCGCTCGGCCATCCTGACATTGCAGCTACTGGCGAGCAGCGTTTTTGGAGCTACTCCGAATGGCAGATGATCTAGAAGCTAGTGGTTCCCCGCTCACCCTAGTCACAACACAGGCCTCGTTGGCGCAGTTAGGCAGCGCGTCAGTCTCATAATCTGAAGGTCGTGAGTTCGAGCCTCACACGGGGCAGAGTGGTGCTTTTTGGCACACGAGAGCGTTTAGGCGAAAGTGAGGGTTTCTTTATACCCTTTCGTGTGATTGTCCATTTCTTCATGAGCAATGCGATTGAAATGCAGTGCTTTTGTAGGACTGATGTTGAATAAATGCAGTAATAGCATTCCTCTCATATTCACGTAATATGTGGCAGCGTTGCTGCAATGTTTTGTCAATGTTTAACATCATTCTTTCATTCTCATGACGTTTCTTGTCAACGGCAATGCAATGTTTCGCTTGACATTCCATGAATCTCATCCCATGACACTCCATCCCACACCCCAAAAACCCATGACATGTCATTCCAAGAAATTTCCAGGAATTCCTTGCCATGACATTCTACTGCATCCCCAAAATGTCAGTCCATGACATCACAGTCAAACTCCAAGAATCACATTGCATCCCTCCAAAGAAACCCCAAACAAAACATGAATACCCTTTCACAAACAAGTTCTCATTCCGGTAAACATCGCAATGCGGTATTCCATTGAATCCCCTTCGATAAAACATGTCCAATTTCACAAAGTGTCATGGCATGAAATTCCAAGAAAACTGCATGAAAATTCCATAGAAGTCCATACATGGCACAAAAGTGTTACTTTAAAGTTCATGTGATGACGGCCAGCGTTACAGTAGTGTTTCTCTAGTTGTGACGGAAACCGAAATGCAGTGCTTTGTCAACATTAATATATCACGGGGTCAACTTGCCAGAGGGTTAAAGACTCTAGCTTGAGCCCGCGGCCAAAGGTTTGGTTTGTCAGAAGTGGGATTCGAACCCACGCCTCCAGGGGAGACTGCGACCTGAACGCAGCGCCTTAGACCGCTCGGCCATCCTGACATTGCAGCTACTGGCGAGCAGCGTTTTTGGAGCTACTCCAAATGGCAGATGATCTAGAAGCTAGTGGTCCCCCACTCACCCTAGTCACAACACAGGCCTCGTTGGCGCAGTTAGGCAGCGCGTCAGTCTCATAATCTGAAGGTCGTGAGTTCGAGCCTCACACGGGGCAGAGTGGTGCTTTTTGGCACACGAGAGCGTTTAGGCGAAAGTGAGGGTTTCTTTATACCCTTTCGTGTGATTGTCCATTTCTTCATGAGCAATGCGATTGAAATGCAGTGCTTTTGTAGGACTGATGTTGAATAAATGCAGTAATAGCATTCCTCTCATATTCACGTAATATGTGGCAGCGTTGCTGCAATGTTTTGTCAATGTTTAACATCATTCTTTCATTCTCATGACGTTTCTTGTCAACGGCAATGCAATGTTTCGCTTGACATTCCATGAATCTCATCCCATGACACTCCATCCCACACCCCAAAAACCCATGACATGTCATTCCAAGAAATTTCCAGGAATTCCTTGCCATGACATTCTACTGCATCCCCAAAATGTCAGTCCATGACATCACAGTCAAACTCCAAGAATCACATTGCATCCCTCCAAAGAAACCCCAAACAAAACATGAATACCCTTTCACAAACAAGTTCTCATTCCGGTAAACATCGCAATGCGGTATTCCATTGAATCCCCTTCGATAAAACATGTCCAATTTCACAAAGTGTCATGGCATGAAATTCCAAGAAAACTGCATGAAAATTCCATAGAAGTCCATACATGGCACAAAAGTGTTACTTTAAAGTTCATGTGATGACGGCCAGCGTTACAGTAGTGTTTCTCTAGTTGTGACGGAAACCGAAATGCAGTGCTTTGTCAACATTAATATATCACGGGGTCAACTTACCAGAGGGTTAAAGACTCTAGCTTGAGCCCGCGGCCAAAGGTTTGGTTTGTCAGAAGTGGGATTCGAACCCACGCCTCCAGGGGAGACTGCCACCTGAACGCAGCGCCTTAGACCGCTCGGCCATCCTGACATTGCAGCTACTGGCGAGCAGCGTTTTTGGAGCTACTCCAAATGGCAGATGATCTAGAAGCTAGTGGTCCCCCACTCACCCTAGTCACAACACAGGCCTCGTTGGCGCAGTTAGGCAGCGCGTCAGTCTCATAATCTGAAGGTCGTGAGTTCGAGCCTCACACGGGGCAGAGTGGTGCTTTTTGGCACACGAGAGCGTTTAGGCGAAAGTGAGGGTTTCTTTATACCCTTTCGTGTGATTGTCCATTTCTTCATGAGCAATGCGATTGAAATGCAGTGCTTTTGTAGGACTGATGTTGAATAAATGCAGTAATAGCATTCCTCTCATATTCACGTAATATGTGGCAGCGTTGCTGCAATGTTTTGTCAATGTTTAACATCATTCTTTCATTCTCATGACGTTTCTTGTCAACGGCAATGCAATGTTTCGCTTGACATTCCATGAATCTCATCCCATGACACTCCATCCCACACCCCAAAAACCCATGACATGTCATTCCAAGAAATTTCCAGGAATTCCTTGCCATGACATTCTACTGCATCCCCAAAATGTCAGTCCATGACATCACAGTCAAACTCCAAGAATCACATTGCATCCCTCCAAAGAAACCCCAAACAAAACATGAATACCCTTTCACAAACAAGTTCTCATTCCGGTAAACATCGCAATGCGGTATTCCATTGAATCCCCTTCGATAAAACATGTCCAATTTCACAAAGTGTCATGGCATGAAATTCCAAGAAAACTGCATGAAAATTCCATAGAAGTCCATACATGGCACAAAAGTGTTACTTTAAAGTTCATGTGATGACGGCCAGCGTTACAGTAGTGTTTCTCTAGTTGTGACGGAAACCGAAATGCAGTGCTTTGTCAACATTAATATATCACGGGGTCAACTTGCCAGAGGGTTAAAGACTCTAGCTTGAGCCCGCGGCCAAAGGTTTGGTTTGTCAGAAGTGGGATTCGAACCCACGCCTCCAGGGGAGACTGCGACCTGAACGCAGCGCCTTAGACCGCTCGGCCATCCTGACATTGCAGCTACTGACGAGCAGCGTTTTTGGAGCTACTCCGAATGGCAGATGATCTAGAAGCTAGTGGTCCCCCACTCACCCTAGTCACAACACAGGCCTCGTTGGCGCAGTTAGGCAGCGCGTCAGTCTCATAATCTGAAGGTCGTAAGTTCGAGCCTCACACGGGGCAGAGTGGTGCTTTTTGGCACACGAGAGCGTTTAGGCGAAAGTGAGGGTTTCTTTATACCCTTTCGTGTGATTGTCCATTTCTTCATGAGCAATGCGATTGAAATGCAGTGCTTTTGTAGGACTGATGTTGAATAAATGCAGTAATAGCATTCCTCTCATATTCACGTAATATGTGGCAGCGTTGCTGCAATGTTTTGTCAATGTTTAACATCATTCTTTCATTCTCATGACGTTTCTTGTCAACGGCAATGCAATGTTTCGCTTGACATTCCATGAATCTCATCCCATGACACTCCATCCCACACCCCAAAAACCCATGACATGTCATTCCAAGAAATTTCCAGGAATTCCTTGCCATGACATTCTACTGCATCCCCAAAATGTCAGTCCATGACATCACAGTCAAACTCCAAGAATCACATTGCATCCCTCCAAAGAAACCCCAAACAAAACATGAATACCCTTTCACAAACAAGTTCTCATTCCGGTAAACATCGCAATGCGGTATTCCATTGAATCCCCTTCGATAAAACATGTCCAATTTCACAAAGTGTCATGGCATGAAATTCCAAGAAAACTGCATGAAAATTCCATAGAAGTCCATACATGGCACAAAAGTGTTACTTTAAAGTTCATGTGATGACGGCCAGCGTTACAGTAGTGTTTCTCTAGTTGTGACGGAAACCGAAATGCAGTGCTTTGTCAACATTAATATATCACGGGGTCAACTTGCCAGAGGGTTAAAGACTCTAGCTTGAGCCCGCGGCCAAAGGTTTGGTTTGTCAGAAGTGGGATTCGAACCCACGCCTCCAGGGGAGACTGCGACCTGAACGCAGCGCCTTAGACCGCTCGGCCATCCTGACATTGCAGCTACTGGCGAGCAGCGTTTTTGGAGCTACTCCAAATGGCAGATGATCTAGAAGCTAGTGGTCCCCCACTCACCCTAGTCACAACACAGGCCTCGTTGGCGCAGTTAGGCAGCGCGTCAGTCTCATAATCTGAAGGTCGTGAGTTCGAGCCTCACACGGGGCAGAGTGGTGCTTTTTGGCACACGAGAGCGTTTAGGCGAAAGTGAGGGTTTCTTTATACCCTTTCGTGTGATTGTCCATTTCTTCATGAGCAATGCGATTGAAATGCAGTGCTTTTGTAGGACTGATGTTGAATAAATGCAGTAATAGCATTCCTCTCATATTCACGTAATATGTGGCAGCGTTGCTGCAATGTTTTGTCAATGTTTAACATCATTCTTTCATTCTCATGACGTTTCTTGTCAACGGCAATGCAATGTTTCGCTTGACATTCCATGAATCTCATCCCATGACACTCCATCCCACACCCCAAAAACCCATGACATGTCATTCCAAGAAATTTCCAGGAACTCCTTGCCATGACATTCTACTGCATCCCCAAAATGTCAGTCCATGACATCACAGTCAAACTCCAAGAATCACATTGCATCCCTCCAAAGAAACCCCAAACAAAACATGAATACCCTTTCACAAACAAGTTCTCATTCCGGTAAACATCGCAATGCGGTATTCCATTGAATCCCCTTCGATAAAACATGTCCAATTTCACAAAGTGTCATGGCATGAAATTCCAAGAAAACTGCATGAAAATTCCATAGAAGTCCATACATGGCACAAAAGTGTTACTTTAAAGTTCATGTGATGACGGCCAGCGTTACAGTAGTGTTTCTCTAGTTGTGACGGAAACCGAAATGCAGTGCTTTGACAACATTAATATATCACGGGGTCAACTTGCCAGAGGGTTAAAGACTCTAGCTTGAGCCCGCGGCCAAAGATTTGGATTGTCAGAAGTGGGATTCGAACCCACGCCTCCAGGGGAGACTGCGACCTGAACGCAGCGCCTTAGACCGCTCGGCCATCCTGACATTGCAGCTACTGGCGAGCAGCGTTTTTGGAGCTACTCCGAATGGCAGATGATCTAGAAGCTAGTGGTCCCCCGCTCACCCTAGTCACAACACAGGCCTCGTTGGCGCAGTTAGGCAGCGCGTCAGTCTCATAATCTGAAGGTCGTGAGTTTGAGCCTCACACGGGGCAGAGTGGTGCTTTTTGGCACACGAGAGCGTTTAGGCGAAAGTGAGGGTTTCTTTATACCCTTTCGTGTGATTGTCCATTTCTTCATGAGCAATGCGATTGAAATGCAGTGCTTTTGTAGGACTGATGTTGAATAAATGCAGTAATAGCATTCCTCTCATATTCACGTAATATGTGGCAGCGTTGCTGCAATGTTTTGTCAATGTTTAACATCATTCTTTCATTCTCATGACGTTTCTTGTCAACGGCAATGCAATGTTTCGCTTGACATTCCATGAATCTCATCCCATGACACTCCATCCCACACCCCAAAAACCCATGACATGTCATTCCAAGAAATTTCCAGGAACTCCTTGCCATGACATTCTACTGCATCCCCAAAATGTCAGTCCATGACATCACAGTCAAACTCCAAGAATCACATTGCATCCCTCCAAAGAAACCCCAAACAAAACATGAATACCCTTTCACAAACAAGTTCTCATTCCGGTAAACATCGCAATGCGGTATTCCATTGAATCCCCTTCGATAAAACATGTCCAATTTCACAAAGTGTCATGGCATGAAATTCCAAGAAAACTGCATGAAAATTCCATAGAAGTCCATACATGGCACAAAAGTGTTACTTTAAAGTTCATGTGATGACGGCCAGCGTTACAGTAGTGTTTCTCTAGTTGTGACGGAAACCGAAATGCAGTGCTTTGACAACATTAATATATCACGGGGTCAACTTGCCAGAGGGTTAAAGACTCTAGCTTGAGCCCGCGGCCAAAGATTTGGATTGTCAGAAGTGGGATTCGAACCCACGCCTCCAGGGGAGACTGCGACCTGAACGCAGCGCCTTAGACCGCTCGGCCATCCTGACATTGCAGCTACTGGCGAGCAGCGTTTTTGGAGCTACTCCGAATGGCAGATGATCTAGAAGCTAGTGGTCCCCCGCTCACCCTAGTCACAACACAGGCCTCGTTGGCGCAGTTAGGCAGCGCGTCAGTCTCATAATCTGAAGGTCGTGAGTTTGAGCCTCACACGGGGCAGAGTGGTGCTTTTTGGCACACGAGAGCGTTTAGGCGAAAGTGAGGGTTTCTTTATACCCTTTCGTGTGATTGTCCATTTCTTCATGAGCAATGCGATTGAAATGCAGTGCTTTTGTAGGACTGATGTTGAATAAATGCAGTAATAGCATTCCTCTCATATTCACGTAATATGTGGCAGCGTTGCTGCAATGTTTTGTCAATGTTTAACATCATTCTTTCATTCTCATGACGTTTCTTGTCAACGGCAATGCAATGTTTCGCTTGACATTCCATGAATCTCATCCCATGACACTCCATCCCACACCCCAAAAACCCATGACATGTCATTCCAAGAAATTTCCAGGAACTCCTTGCCATGACATTCTACTGCATCCCCAAAATGTCAGTCCATGACATCACAGTCAAACTCCAAGAATCACATTGCATCCCTCCAAAGAAACCCCAAACAAAACATGAATACCCTTTCACAAACAAGTTCTCATTCCGGTAAACATCGCAATGCGGTATTCCATTGAATCCCCTTCGATAAAACATGTCCAATTTCACAAAGTGTCATGGCATGAAATTCCAAGAAAACTGCATGAAAATTCCATAGAAGTCCATACATGGCACAAAAGTGTTACTTTAAAGTTCATGTGATGACGGCCAGCGTTACAGTAGTGTTTCTCTAGTTGTGACGGAAACCGAAATGCAGTGCTTTGTCAACATTAATATATCACGGGGTCAACTTGCCAGAGGGTTAAAGACTCTAGCTTGAGCCCGCGGCCAAAGGTTTGGTTTGTCAGAAGTGGGATTCGAACCCACGCCTCCAGGGGAGACTGCGACCTGAACGCAGCGCCTTAGACCGCTCGGCCATCCTGACATTGCAGCTACTGGCGAGCAGCTTTTTTGGAGCTACTCCGAATGGCAGATGATCTAGAAGCTAGTGGTCCCCCGCTCACCCTAGTCACAACACAGGCCTCGTTGGCGCAGTTAGGCAGCGCGTCAGTCTCATAATCTGAAGGTCGTGAGTTCGAGCCTCACACGGGGCAGAGTGGTGCTTTTTGGCACACGAGAGCGTTTAGGCGAAAGTGAGGGTTTCTTTATACCCTTTCGTGTGATTGTCCATTTCTTCATGAGCAATGCGATTGAAATGCAGTGCTTTTGTAGGACTGATGTTGAATAAATGCAGTAATAGCATTCCTCTCATATTCACGTAATATGTGGCAGCGTTGCTGCAATGTTTTGTCAATGTTTAACATCATTCTTTCATTCTCATGACGTTTCTTGTCAACGGCAATGCAATGTTTCGCTTGACATTCCATGAATCTCATCCCATGACACTCCATCCCACACCCCAAAAACCCATGACATGTCATTCCAAGAAATTTCCAGGAATTCCTTGCCATGACATTCTACTGCATCCCCAAAATGTCAGTCCATGACATCACAGTCAAACTCCAAGAATCACATTGCATCCCTCCAAAGAAACCCCAAACAAAACATGAATACCCTTTCACAAACAAGTTCTCATTCCGGTAAACATCGCAATGCGGTATTCCATTGAATCCCCTTCGATAAAACATGTCCAATTTCACAAAGTGTCATGGCATGAAATTCCAAGAAAACTGCATGAAAATTCCATAGAAGTCCATACATGGCACAAAAGTGTTACTTTAAAGTTCATGTGATGACGGCCAGCGTTACAGTAGTGTTTCTCTAGTTGTGACGGAAACCGAAATGCAGTGCTTTGACAACATTAATATATCACGGGGTCAACTTGCCAGATGGTTAAAGACTCTAGCTTGAGCCCGCGGCCAAAGATTTGGATTGTCAGAAGTGGGATTCGAACCCACGCCTCCAGGGGAGACTGCGACCTGAACGCAGCGCCTTAGACCGCTCGGCCATCCTGACATTGCAGCTACTGGCGAGCAGCGTTTTTGGAGCTACTCCGAATGGCAGATGATCTAGAAGCTAGTGGTCCCCCGCTCACCCTAGTCACAACACAGGCCTCGTTGGCGCAGTTAGGCAGCGCGTCAGTCTCATAATCTGAAGGTCGTGAGTTTGAGCCTCACACGGGGCAGAGTGGTGCTTTTTGGCACACGAGAGCGTTTAGGCGAAAGTGAGGGTTTCTTTATACCCTTTCGTGTGATTGTCCATTTCTTCATGAGCAATGCGATTGAAATGCAGTGCTTTTGTAGGACTGATGTTGAATAAATGCAGTAATAGCATTCCTCTCATATTCACGTAATATGTGGCAGCGTTGCTGCAATGTTTTGTCAATGTTTAACATCATTCTTTCATTCTCATGACGTTTCTTGTCAACGGCAATGCAATGTTTCGCTTGACATTCCATGAATCTCATCCCATGACACTCCATCCCACACCCCAAAAACCCATGACATGTCATTCCAAGAAATTTCCAGGAATTCCTTGCCATGACATTCTACTGCATCCCCAAAATGTCAGTCCATGACATCACAGTCAAACTCCAAGAATCACATTGCATCCCTCCAAAGAAACCCCAAACAAAACATGAATACCCTTTCACAAACAAGTTCTCATTCCGGTAAACATCGCAATGCGGTATTCCATTGAATCCCCTTCGATAAAACATGTCCAATTTCACAAAGTGTCATGGCATGAAATTCCAAGAAAACTGCATGAAAATTCCATAGAAGTCCATACATGGCACAAAAGTGTTACTTTAAAGTTCATGTGATGACGGCCAGCGTTACAGTAGTGTTTCTCTAGTTGTGACGGAAACCGAAATGCAGTGCTTTGTCAACATTAATATATCACGGGGTCAACTTGCCAGAGGGTTAAAGACTCTAGCTTGAGCCCGCGGCCAAAGATTTGGTTTGTCAGAAGTGGGATTCGAACCCACGCCTCCAGGGGAGACTGCGACCTGAACGCAGCGCCTTAGACCGCTCGGCCATCCTGACATTGCAGCTACTGGCGAGCAGCGTTTTTGGAGCTACTCCGAATGGCAGATGATCTAGAAGCTAGTGGTTCCCCGCTCACCCTAGTCACAACACAGGCCTCGTTGGCGCAGTTAGGCAGCGCGTCAGTCTCATAATCTGAAGGTCGTGAGTTCGAGCCTCACACGGGGCAGAGTGGTGCTTTTTGGCACACGAGAGCGTTTAGGCGAAAGTGAGGGTTTCTTTATACCCTTTCGTGTGATTGTCCATTTCTTCATGAGCAATGCGATTGAAATGCAGTGCTTTTGTAGGACTGATGTTGAATAAATGCAGTAATAGCATTCCTCTCATATTCACGTAATATGTGGCAGCGTTGCTGCAATGTTTTGTCAATGTTTAACATCATTCTTTCATTCTCATGACGTTTCTTGTCAACGGCAATGCAATGTTTCGCTTGACATTCCATGAATCTCATCCCATGACACTCCATCCCACACCCCAAAAACCCATGACATGTCATTCCAAGAAATTTCCAGGAATTCCTTGCCATGACATTCTACTGCATCCCCAAAATGTCAGTCCATGACATCACAGTCAAACTCCAAGAATCACATTGCATCCCTCCAAAGAAACCCCAAACAAAACATGAATACCCTTTCACAAACAAGTTCTCATTCCGGTAAACATCGCAATGCGGTATTCCATTGAATCCCCTTCGATAAAACATGTCCAATTTCACAAAGTGTCATGGCATGAAATTCCAAGAAAACTGCATGAAAATTCCATAGAAGTCCATACATGGCACAAAAGTGTTACTTTAAAGTTCATGTGATGACGGCCAGCGTTACAGTAGTGTTTCTCTAGTTGTGACGGAAACCGAAATGCAGTGCTTTGTCAACATTAATATATCACGGGGTCAACTTGCCAGAGGGTTAAAGACTCTAGCTTGAGCCCGCGGCCAAAGGTTTGGTTTGTCAGAAGTGGGATTCGAACCCACGCCTCCAGGGGAGACTGCGACCTGAACGCAGCGCCTTAGACCGCTCGGCCATCCTGACATTGCAGCTACTGGCGAGCAGCGTTTTTGGAGCTACTCCAAATGGCAGATGATCTAGAAGCTAGTGGTCCCCCACTCACCCTAGTCACAACACAGGCCTCGTTGGCGCAGTTAGGCAGCGCGTCAGTCTCATAATCTGAAGGTCGTGAGTTCGAGCCTCACACGGGGCAGAGTGGTGCTTTTTGGCACACGAGAGCGTTTAGGCGAAAGTGAGGGTTTCTTTATACCCTTTCGTGTGATTGTCCATTTCTTCATGAGCAATGCGATTGAAATGCAGTGCTTTTGTAGGACTGATGTTGAATAAATGCAGTAATAGCATTCCTCTCATATTCACGTAATATGTGGCAGCGTTGCTGCAATGTTTTGTCAATGTTTAACATCATTCTTTCATTCTCATGACGTTTCTTGTCAACGGCAATGCAATGTTTCGCTTGACATTCCATGAATCTCATCCCATGACACTCCATCCCACACCCCAAAAACCCATGACATGTCATTCCAAGAAATTTCCAGGAATTCCTTGCCATGACATTCTACTGCATCCCCAAAATGTCAGTCCATGACATCACAGTCAAACTCCAAGAATCACATTGCATCCCTCCAAAGAAACCCCAAACAAAACATGAATACCCTTTCACAAACAAGTTCTCATTCCGGTAAACATCGCAATGCGGTATTCCATTGAATCCCCTTCGATAAAACATGTCCAATTTCACAAAGTGTCATGGCATGAAATTCCAAGAAAACTGCATGAAAATTCCATAGAAGTCCATACATGGCACAAAAGTGTTACTTTAAAGTTCATGTGATGACGGCCAGCGTTACAGTAGTGTTTCTCTAGTTGTGACGGAAACCGAAATGCAGTGCTTTGTCAACATTAATATATCACGGGGTCAACTTGCCAGAGGGTTAAAGACTCTAGCTTGAGCCCGCGGCCAAAGGTTTGGTTTGTCAGAAGTGGGATTCGAACCCACGCCTCCAGGGGAGACTGCGACCTGAACGCAGCGCCTTAGACCGCTCGGCCATCCTGACATTGCAGCTACTGGCGAGCAGCGTTTTTGGAGCTACTCCAAATGGCAGATGATCTAGAAGCTAGTGGTCCCCCACTCACCCTAGTCACAACACAGGCCTCGTTGGCGCAGTTAGGCAGCGCGTCAGTCTCATAATCTGAAGGTCGTGAGTTCGAGCCTCACACGGGGCAGAGTGGTGCTTTTTGGCACACGAGAGCGTTTAGGCGAAAGTGAGGGTTTCTTTATACCCTTTCGTGTGATTGTCCATTTCTTCATGAGCAATGCGATTGAAATGCAGTGCTTTTGTAGGACTGATGTTGAATAAATGCAGTAATAGCATTCCTCTCATATTCACGTAATATGTGGCAGCGTTGCTGCAATGTTTTGTCAATGTTTAACATCATTCTTTCATTCTCATGACGTTTCTTGTCAACGGCAATGCAATGTTTCGCTTGACATTCCATGAATCTCATCCCATGACACTCCATCCCACACCCCAAAAACCCATGACATGTAATTCCAAGAAATTTCCAGGAATTCCTTGCCATGACATTCTACTGCATCCCCAAAATGTCAGTCCATGACATCACAGTCAAACTCCAAGAATCACATTGCATCCCTCCAAAGAAACCCCAAACAAAACATGAATACCCTTTCACAAACAAGTTCTCATTCCGGTAAACATCGCAATGCGGTATTCCATTGAATCCCCTTCGATAAAACATGTCCAATTTCACAAAGTGTCATGGCATGAAATTCCAAGAAAACTGCATGAAAATTCCATAGAAGTCCATACATGGCACAAAAGTGTTACTTTAAAGTTCATGTGATGACGGCCAGCGTTACAGTAGTGTTTCTCTAGTTGTGACGGAAACCGAAATGCAGTGCTTTGTCAACATTAATATATCACGGGGTCAACTTGCCAGAGGGTTAAAGACTCTAGCTTGAGCCCGCGGCCAAAGATTTGGTTTGTCAGAAGTGGGATTCGAACCCACGCCTCCAGGGGAGACTGCGACCTGAACGCAGCGCCTTAGACCGCTCGGCCATCCTGACATTGCAGCTACTGGCGAGCAGCGTTTTTGGAGCTACTCCGAATGGCAGATGATCTAGAAGCTAGTGGTTCCCCGCTCACCCTAGTCACAACACAGGCCTCGTTGGCGCAGTTAGGCAGCGCGTCAGTCTCATAATCTGAAGGTCGTGAGTTCGAGCCTCACACGGGGCAGAGTGGTGCTTTTTGGCACACGAGAGCGTTTAGGCGAAAGTGAGGGTTTCTTTATACCCTTTCGTGTGATTGTCCATTTCTTCATGAGCAATGCGATTGAAATGCAGTGCTTTTGTAGGACTGATGTTGAATAAATGCAGTAATAGCATTCCTCTCATATTCACGTAATATGTGGCAGCGTTGCTGCAATGTTTTGTCAATGTTTAACATCATTCTTTCATTCTCATGACGTTTCTTGTCAACGGCAATGCAATGTTTCGCTTGACATTCCATGAATCTCATCCCATGACACTCCATCCCACACCCCAAAAACCCATGACATGTCATTCCAAGAAATTTCCAGGAATTCCTTGCCATGACATTCTACTGCATCCCCAAAATGTCAGTCCATGACATCACAGTCAAACTCCAAGAATCACATTGCATCCCTCCAAAGAAACCCCAAACAAAACATGAATACCCTTTCACAAACAAGTTCTCATTCCGGTAAACATCGCAATGCGGTATTCCATTGAATCCCCTTCGATAAAACATGTCCAATTTCACAAAGTGTCATGGCATGAAATTCCAAGAAAACTGCATGAAAATTCCATAGAAGTCCATACATGGCACAAAAGTGTTACTTTAAAGTTCATGTGATGACGGCCAGCGTTACAGTAGTGTTTCTCTAGTTGTGACGGAAACCGAAATGCAGTGCTTTGTCAACATTAATATATCACGGGGTCAACTTGCCAGAGGGTTAAAGACTCTAGCTTGAGCCCGCGGCCAAAGGTTTGGTTTGTCAGAAGTGGGATTCGAACCCACGCCTCCAGGGGAGACTGCGACCTGAACGCAGCGCCTTAGACCGCTCGGCCATCCTGACATTGCAGCTACTGGCGAGCAGCGTTTTTGGAGCTACTCCAAATGGCAGATGATCTAGAAGCTAGTGGTCCCCCACTCACCCTAGTCACAACACAGGCCTCGTTGGCGCAGTTAGGCAGCGCGTCAGTCTCATAATCTGAAGGTCGTGAGTTCGAGCCTCACACGGGGCAGAGTGGTGCTTTTTGGCACACGAGAGCGTTTAGGCGAAAGTGAGGGTTTCTTTATACCCTTTCGTGTGATTGTCCATTTCTTCATGAGCAATGCGATTGAAATGCAGTGCTTTTGTAGGACTGATGTTGAATAAATGCAGTAATAGCATTCCTCTCATATTCACGTAATATGTGGCAGCGTTGCTGCAATGTTTTGTCAATGTTTAACATCATTCTTTCATTCTCATGACGTTTCTTGTCAACGGCAATGCAATGTTTCGCTTGACATTCCATGAATCTCATCCCATGACACTCCATCCCACACCCCAAAAACCCATGACATGTCATTCCAAGAAATTTCCAGGAATTCCTTGCCATGACATTCTACTGCATCCCCAAAATGTCAGTCCATGACATCACAGTCAAACTCCAAGAATCACATTGCATCCCTCCAAAGAAACCCCAAACAAAACATGAATACCCTTTCACAAACAAGTTCTCATTCCGGTAAACATCGCAATGCGGTATTCCATTGAATCCCCTTCGATAAAACATGTCCAATTTCACAAAGTGTCATGGCATGAAATTCCAAGAAAACTGCATGAAAATTCCATAGAAGTCCATACATGGCACAAAAGTGTTACTTTAAAGTTCATGTGATGACGGCCAGCGTTACAGTAGTGTTTCTCTAGTTGTGACGGAAACCGAAATGCAGTGCTTTGACAACATTAATATATCACGGGGTCAACTTGCCAGAGGGTTAAAGACTCTAGCTTGAGCCCGCGGCCAAAGATTTGGATTGTCAGAAGTGGGATTCGAACCCACGCCTCCAGGGGAGACTGCGACCTGAACGCAGCGCCTTAGACCGCTCGGCCATCCTGACATTGCAGCTACTGGCGAGCAGCGTTTTTGGAGCTACTCCGAATGGCAGATGATCTAGAAGCTAGTGGTCCCCCGCTCACCCTAGTCACAACACAGGCCTCGTTGGCGCAGTTAGGCAGCGCGTCAGTCTCATAATCTGAAGGTCGTGAGTTTGAGCCTCACACGGGGCAGAGTGGTGCTTTTTGGCACACGAGAGCGTTTAGGCGAAAGTGAGGGTTTCTTTATACCCTTTCGTGTGATTGTCCATTTCTTCATGAGCAATGCGATTGAAATGCAGTGCTTTTGTAGGACTGATGTTGAATAAATGCAGTAATAGCATTCCTCTCATATTCACGTAATATGTGGCAGCGTTGCTGCAATGTTTTGTCAATGTTTAACATCATTCTTTCATTCTCATGACGTTTCTTGTCAACGGCAATGCAATGTTTCGCTTGACATTCCATGAATCTCATCCCATGACACTCCATCCCACACCCCAAAAACCCATGACATGTCATTCCAAGAAATTTCCAGGAATTCCTTGCCATGACATTCTACTGCATCCCCAAAATGTCAGTCCATGACATCACAGTCAAACTCCAAGAATCACATTGCATCCCTCCAAAGAAACCCCAAACAAAACATGAATACCCTTTCACAAACAAGTTCTCATTCCGGTAAACATCGCAATGCGGTATTCCATTGAATCCCCTTCGATAAAACATGTCCAATTTCACAAAGTGTCATGGCATGAAATTCCAAGAAAACTGCATGAAAATTCCATAGAAGTCCATACATGGCACAAAAGTGTTACTTTAAAGTTCATGTGATGACGGCCAGCGTTACAGTAGTGTTTCTCTAGTTGTGACGGAAACCGAAATGCAGTGCTTTGTCAACATTAATATATCACGGGGTCAACTTGCCAGAGGGTTAAAGACTCTAGCTTGAGCCCGCGGCCAAAGATTTGGTTTGTCAGAAGTGGGATTCGAACCCACGCCTCCAGGGGAGACTGCGACCTGAACGCAGCGCCTTAGACCGCTCGGCCATCCTGACATTGCAGCTACTGGCGAGCAGCGTTTTTGGAGCTACTCCGAATGGCAGATGATCTAGAAGCTAGTGGTTCCCCGCTCACCCTAGTCACAACACAGGCCTCGTTGGCGCAGTTAGGCAGCGCGTCAGTCTCATAATCTGAAGGTCGTGAGTTCGAGCCTCACACGGGGCAGAGTGGTGCTTTTTGGCACACGAGAGCGTTTAGGCGAAAGTGAGGGTTTCTTTATACCCTTTCGTGTGATTGTCCATTTCTTCATGAGCAATGCGATTGAAATGCAGTGCTTTTGTAGGACTGATGTTGAATAAATGCAGTAATAGCATTCCTCTCATATTCACGTAATATGTGGCAGCGTTGCTGCAATGTTTTGTCAATGTTTAACATCATTCTTTCATTCTCATGACGTTTCTTGTCAACGGCAATGCAATGTTTCGCTTGACATTCCATGAATCTCATCCCATGACACTCCATCCCACACCCCAAAAACCCATGACATGTCATTCCAAGAAATTTCCAGGAATTCCTTGCCATGACATTCTACTGCATCCCCAAAATGTCAGTCCATGACATCACAGTCAAACTCCAAGAATCACATTGCATCCCTCCAAAGAAACCCCAAACAAAACATGAATACCCTTTCACAAACAAGTTCTCATTCCGGTAAACATCGCAATGCGGTATTCCATTGAATCCCCTTCGATAAAACATGTCCAATTTCACAAAGTGTCATGGCATGAAATTCCAAGAAAACTGCATGAAAATTCCATAGAAGTCCATACATGGCACAAAAGTGTTACTTTAAAGTTCATGTGATGACGGCCAGCGTTACAGTAGTGTTTCTCTAGTTGTGACGGAAACCGAAATGCAGTGCTTTGTCAACATTAATATATCACGGGGTCAACTTGCCAGAGGGTTAAAGACTCTAGCTTGAGCCCGCGGCCAAAGGTTTGGTTTGTCAGAAGTGGGATTCGAACCCACGCCTCCAGGGGAGACTGCGACCTGAACGCAGCGCCTTAGACCGCTCGGCCATCCTGACATTGCAGCTACTGGCGAGCAGCGTTTTTGGAGCTACTCCAAATGGCAGATGATCTAGAAGCTAGTGGTCCCCCACTCACCCTAGTCACAACACAGGCCTCGTTGGCGCAGTTAGGCAGCGCGTCAGTCTCATAATCTGAAGGTCGTGAGTTCGAGCCTCACACGGGGCAGAGTGGTGCTTTTTGGCACACGAGAGCGTTTAGGCGAAAGTGAGGGTTTCTTTATACCCTTTCGTGTGATTGTCCATTTCTTCATGAGCAATGCGATTGAAATGCAGTGCTTTTGTAGGACTGATGTTGAATAAATGCAGTAATAGCATTCCTCTCATATTCACGTAATATGTGGCAGCGTTGCTGCAATGTTTTGTCAATGTTTAACATCATTCTTTCATTCTCATGACGTTTCTTGTCAACGGCAATGCAATGTTTCGCTTGACATTCCATGAATCTCATCCCATGACACTCCATCCCACACCCCAAAAACCCATGACATGTCATTCCAAGAAATTTCCAGGAATTCCTTGCCATGACATTCTACTGCATCCCCAAAATGTCAGTCCATGACATCACAGTCAAACTCCAAGAATCACATTGCATCCCTCCAAAGAAACCCCAAACAAAACATGAATACCCTTTCACAAACAAGTTCTCATTCCGGTAAACATCGCAATGCGGTATTCCATTGAATCCCCTTCGATAAAACATGTCCAATTTCACAAAGTGTCATGGCATGAAATTCCAAGAAAACTGCATGAAAATTCCATAGAAGTCCATACATGGCACAAAAGTGTTACTTTAAAGTTCATGTGATGACGGCCAGCGTTACAGTAGTGTTTCTCTAGTTGTGACGGAAACCGAAATGCAGTGCTTTGACAACATTAATATATCACGGGGTCAACTTGCCAGAGGGTTAAAGACTCTAGCTTGAGCCCGCGGCCAAAGATTTGGATTGTCAGAAGTGGGATTCGAACCCACGCCTCCAGGGGAGACTGCGACCTGAACGCAGCGCCTTAGACCGCTCGGCCATCCTGACATTGCAGCTACTGGCGAGCAGCGTTTTTGGAGCTACTCCGAATGGCAGATGATCTAGAAGCTAGTGGTCCCCCGCTCACCCTAGTCACAACACAGGCCTCGTTGGCGCAGTTAGGCAGCGCGTCAGTCTCATAATCTGAAGGTCGTGAGTTTGAGCCTCACACGGGGCAGAGTGGTGCTTTTTGGCACACGAGAGCGTTTAGGCGAAAGTGAGGGTTTCTTTATACCCTTTCGTGTGATTGTCCATTTCTTCATGAGCAATGCGATTGAAATGCAGTGCTTTTGTAGGACTGATGTTGAATAAATGCAGTAATAGCATTCCTCTCATATTCACGTAATATGTGGCAGCGTTGCTGCAATGTTTTGTCAATGTTTAACATCATTCTTTCATTCTCATGACGTTTCTTGTCAACGGCAATGCAATGTTTCGCTTGACATTCCATGAATCTCATCCCATGACACTCCATCCCACACCCCAAAAACCCATGACATGTCATTCCAAGAAATTTCCAGGAATTCCTTGCCATGACATTCTACTGCATCCCCAAAATGTCAGTCCATGACATCACAGTCAAACTCCAAGAATCACATTGCATCCCTCCAAAGAAACCCCAAACAAAACATGAATACCCTTTCACAAACAAGTTCTCATTCCGGTAAACATCGCAATGCGGTATTCCATTGAATCCCCTTCGATAAAACATGTCCAATTTCACAAAGTGTCATGGCATGAAATTCCAAGAAAACTGCATGAAAATTCCATAGAAGTCCATACATGGCACAAAAGTGTTACTTTAAAGTTCATGTGATGACGGCCAGCGTTACAGTAGTGTTTCTCTAGTTGTGACGGAAACCGAAATGCAGTGCTTTGTCAACATTAATATATCACGGGGTCAACTTGCCAGAGGGTTAAAGACTCTAGCTTGAGCCCGCGGCCAAAGATTTGGTTTGTCAGAAGTGGGATTCGAACCCACGCCTCCAGGGGAGACTGCGACCTGAACGCAGCGCCTTAGACCGCTCGGCCATCCTGACATTGCAGCTACTGGCGAGCAGCGTTTTTGGAGCTACTCCGAATGGCAGATGATCTAGAAGCTAGTGGTTCCCCGCTCACCCTAGTCACAACACAGGCCTCGTTGGCGCAGTTAGGCAGCGCGTCAGTCTCATAATCTGAAGGTCGTGAGTTCGAGCCTCACACGGGGCAGAGTGGTGCTTTTTGGCACACGAGAGCGTTTAGGCGAAAGTGAGGGTTTCTTTATACCCTTTCGTGTGATTGTCCATTTCTTCATGAGCAATGCGATTGAAATGCAGTGCTTTTGTAGGACTGATGTTGAATAAATGCAGTAATAGCATTCCTCTCATATTCACGTAATATGTGGCAGCGTTGCTGCAATGTTTTGTCAATGTTTAACATCATTCTTTCATTCTCATGACGTTTCTTGTCAACGGCAATGCAATGTTTCGCTTGACATTCCATGAATCTCATCCCATGACACTCCATCCCACACCCCAAAAACCCATGACATGTCATTCCAAGAAATTTCCAGGAATTCCTTGCCATGACATTCTACTGCATCCCCAAAATGTCAGTCCATGACATCACAGTCAAACTCCAAGAATCACATTGCATCCCTCCAAAGAAACCCCAAACAAAACATGAATACCCTTTCACAAACAAGTTCTCATTCCGGTAAACATCGCAATGCGGTATTCCATTGAATCCCCTTCGATAAAACATGTCCAATTTCACAAAGTGTCATGGCATGAAATTCCAAGAAAACTGCATGAAAATTCCATAGAAGTCCATACATGGCACAAAAGTGTTACTTTAAAGTTCATGTGATGACGGCCAGCGTTACAGTAGTGTTTCTCTAGTTGTGACGGAAACCGAAATGCAGTGCTTTGTCAACATTAATATATCACGGGGTCAACTTGCCAGAGGGTTAAAGACTCTAGCTTGAGCCCGCGGCCAAAGATTTGGTTTGTCAGAAGTGGGATTCGAACCCACGCCTCCAGGGGAGACTGCGACCTGAACGCAGCGCCTTAGACCGCTCGGCCATCCTGACATTGCAGCTACTGGCGAGCAGCGTTTTTGGAGCTACTCCGAATGGCAGATGATCTAGAAGCTAGTGGTTCCCCGCTCACCCTAGTCACAACACAGGCCTCGTTGGCGCAGTTAGGCAGCGCGTCAGTCTCATAATCTGAAGGTCGTGAGTTCGAGCCTCACACGGGGCAGAGTGGTGCTTTTTGGCACACGAGAGCGTTTAGGCGAAAGTGAGGGTTTCTTTATACCCTTTCGTGTGATTGTCCATTTCTTCATGAGCAATGCGATTGAAATGCAGTGCTTTTGTAGGACTGATGTTGAATAAATGCAGTAATAGCATTCCTCTCATATTCACGTAATATGTGGCAGCGTTGCTGCAATGTTTTGTCAATGTTTAACATCATTCTTTCATTCTCATGACGTTTCTTGTCAACGGCAATGCAATGTTTCGCTTGACATTCCATGAATCTCATCCCATGACACTCCATCCCACACCCCAAAAACCCATGACATGTCATTCCAAGAAATTTCCAGGAATTCCTTGCCATGACATTCTACTGCATCCCCAAAATGTCAGTCCATGACATCACAGTCAAACTCCAAGAATCACATTGCATCCCTCCAAAGAAACCCCAAACAAAACATGAATACCCTTTCACAAACAAGTTCTCATTCCGGTAAACATCGCAATGCGGTATTCCATTGAATCCCCTTCGATAAAACATGTCCAATTTCACAAAGTGTCATGGCATGAAATTCCAAGAAAACTGCATGAAAATTCCATAGAAGTCCATACATGGCACAAAAGTGTTACTTTAAAGTTCATGTGATGACGGCCAGCGTTACAGTAGTGTTTCTCTAGTTGTGACGGAAACCGAAATGCAGTGCTTTGTCAACATTAATATATCACGGGGTCAACTTGCCAGAGGGTTAAAGACTCTAGCTTGAGCCCGCGGCCAAAGATTTGGTTTGTCAGAAGTGGGATTCGAACCCACGCCTCCAGGGGAGACTGCGACCTGAACGCAGCGCCTTAGACCGCTCGGCCATCCTGACATTGCAGCTACTGGCGAGCAGCGTTTTTGGAGCTACTCCGAATGGCAGATGATCTAGAAGCTAGTGGTTCCCCGCTCACCCTAGTCACAACACAGGCCTCGTTGGCGCAGTTAGGCAGCGCGTCAGTCTCATAATCTGAAGGTCGTGAGTTCGAGCCTCACACGGGGCAGAGTGGTGCTTTTTGGCACACGAGAGCGTTTAGGCGAAAGTGAGGGTTTCTTTATACCCTTTCGTGTGATTGTCCATTTCTTCATGAGCAATGCGATTGAAATGCAGTGCTTTTGTAGGACTGATGTTGAATAAATGCAGTAATAGCATTCCTCTCATATTCACGTAATATGTGGCAGCGTTGCTGCAATGTTTTGTCAATGTTTAACATCATTCTTTCATTCTCATGACGTTTCTTGTCAACGGCAATGCAATGTTTCGCTTGACATTCCATGAATCTCATCCCATGACACTCCATCCCACACCCCAAAAACCCATGACATGTCATTCCAAGAAATTTCCAGGAATTCCTTGCCATGACATTCTACTGCATCCCCAAAATGTCAGTCCATGACATCACAGTCAAACTCCAAGAATCACATTGCATCCCTCCAAAGAAACCCCAAACAAAACATGAATACCCTTTCACAAACAAGTTCTCATTCCGGTAAACATCGCAATGCGGTATTCCATTGAATCCCCTTCGATAAAACATGTCCAATTTCACAAAGTGTCATGGCATGAAATTCCAAGAAAACTGCATGAAAATTCCATAGAAGTCCATACATGGCACAAAAGTGTTACTTTAAAGTTCATGTGATGACGGCCAGCGTTACAGTAGTGTTTCTCTAGTTGTGACGGAAACCGAAATGCAGTGCTTTGTCAACATTAATATATCACGGGGTCAACTTGCCAGAGGGTTAAAGACTCTAGCTTGAGCCCGCGGCCAAAGGTTTGGTTTGTCAGAAGTGGGATTCGAACCCACGCCTCCAGGGGAGACTGCGACCTGAACGCAGCGCCTTAGACCGCTCGGCCATCCTGACATTGCAGCTACTGGCGAGCAGCGTTTTTGGAGCTACTCCAAATGGCAGATGATCTAGAAGCTAGTGGTCCCCCACTCACCCTAGTCACAACACAGGCCTCGTTGGCGCAGTTAGGCAGCGCGTCAGTCTCATAATCTGAAGGTCGTGAGTTCGAGCCTCACACGGGGCAGAGTGGTGCTTTTTGGCACACGAGAGCGTTTAGGCGAAAGTGAGGGTTTCTTTATACCCTTTCGTGTGATTGTCCATTTCTTCATGAGCAATGCGATTGAAATGCAGTGCTTTTGTAGGACTGATGTTGAATAAATGCAGTAATAGCATTCCTCTCATATTCACGTAATATGTGGCAGCGTTGCTGCAATGTTTTGTCAATGTTTAACATCATTCTTTCATTCTCATGACGTTTCTTGTCAACGGCAATGCAATGTTTCGCTTGACATTCCATGAATCTCATCCCATGACACTCCATCCCACACCCCAAAAACCCATGACATGTCATTCCAAGAAATTTCCAGGAATTCCTTGCCATGACATTCTACTGCATCCCCAAAATGTCAGTCCATGACATCACAGTCAAACTCCAAGAATCACATTGCATCCCTCCAAAGAAACCCCAAACAAAACATGAATACCCTTTCACAAACAAGTTCTCATTCCGGTAAACATCGCAATGCGGTATTCCATTGAATCCCCTTCGATAAAACATGTCCAATTTCACAAAGTGTCATGGCATGAAATTCCAAGAAAACTGCATGAAAATTCCATAGAAGTCCATACATGGCACAAAAGTGTTACTTTAAAGTTCATGTGATGACGGCCAGCGTTACAGTAGTGTTTCTCTAGTTGTGACGGAAACCGAAATGCAGTGCTTTGACAACATTAATATATCACGGGGTCAACTTGCCAGAGGGTTAAAGACTCTAGCTTGAGCCCGCGGCCAAAGATTTGGATTGTCAGAAGTGGGATTCGAACCCACGCCTCCAGGGGAGACTGCGACCTGAACGCAGCGCCTTAGACCGCTCGGCCATCCTGACATTGCAGCTACTGGCGAGCAGCGTTTTTGGAGCTACTCCGAATGGCAGATGATCTAGAAGCTAGTGGTCCCCCGCTCACCCTAGTCACAACACAGGCCTCGTTGGCGCAGTTAGGCAGCGCGTCAGTCTCATAATCTGAAGGTCGTGAGTTTGAGCCTCACACGGGGCAGAGTGGTGCTTTTTGGCACACGAGAGCGTTTAGGCGAAAGTGAGGGTTTCTTTATACCCTTTCGTGTGATTGTCCATTTCTTCATGAGCAATGCGATTGAAATGCAGTGCTTTTGTAGGACTGATGTTGAATAAATGCAGTAATAGCATTCCTCTCATATTCACGTAATATGTGGCAGCGTTGCTGCAATGTTTTGTCAATGTTTAACATCATTCTTTCATTCTCATGACGTTTCTTGTCAACGGCAATGCAATGTTTCGCTTGACATTCCATGAATCTCATCCCATGACACTCCATCCCACACCCCAAAAACCCATGACATGTCATTCCAAGAAATTTCCAGGAATTCCTTGCCATGACATTCTACTGCATCCCCAAAATGTCAGTCCATGACATCACAGTCAAACTCCAAGAATCACATTGCATCCCTCCAAAGAAACCCCAAACAAAACATGAATACCCTTTCACAAACAAGTTCTCATTCCGGTAAACATCGCAATGCGGTATTCCATTGAATCCCCTTCGATAAAACATGTCCAATTTCACAAAGTGTCATGGCATGAAATTCCAAGAAAACTGCATGAAAATTCCATAGAAGTCCATACATGGCACAAAAGTGTTACTTTAAAGTTCATGTGATGACGGCCAGCGTTACAGTAGTGTTTCTCTAGTTGTGACGGAAACCGAAATGCAGTGCTTTGTCAACATTAATATATCACGGGGTCAACTTGCCAGAGGGTTAAAGACTCTAGCTTGAGCCCGCGGCCAAAGATTTGGTTTGTCAGAAGTGGGATTCGAACCCACGCCTCCAGGGGAGACTGCGACCTGAACGCAGCGCCTTAGACCGCTCGGCCATCCTGACATTGCAGCTACTGGCGAGCAGCGTTTTTGGAGCTACTCCGAATGGCAGATGATCTAGAAGCTAGTGGTTCCCCGCTCACCCTAGTCACAACACAGGCCTCGTTGGCGCAGTTAGGCAGCGCGTCAGTCTCATAATCTGAAGGTCGTGAGTTCGAGCCTCACACGGGGCAGAGTGGTGCTTTTTGGCACACGAGAGCGTTTAGGCGAAAGTGAGGGTTTCTTTATACCCTTTCGTGTGATTGTCCATTTCTTCATGAGCAATGCGATTGAAATGCAGTGCTTTTGTAGGACTGATGTTGAATAAATGCAGTAATAGCATTCCTCTCATATTCACGTAATATGTGGCAGCGTTGCTGCAATGTTTTGTCAATGTTTAACATCATTCTTTCATTCTCATGACGTTTCTTGTCAACGGCAATGCAATGTTTCGCTTGACATTCCATGAATCTCATCCCATGACACTCCATCCCACACCCCAAAAACCCATGACATGTCATTCCAAGAAATTTCCAGGAATTCCTTGCCATGACATTCTACTGCATCCCCAAAATGTCAGTCCATGACATCACAGTCAAACTCCAAGAATCACATTGCATCCCTCCAAAGAAACCCCAAACAAAACATGAATACCCTTTCACAAACAAGTTCTCATTCCGGTAAACATCGCAATGCGGTATTCCATTGAATCCCCTTCGATAAAACATGTCCAATTTCACAAAGTGTCATGGCATGAAATTCCAAGAAAACTGCATGAAAATTCCATAGAAGTCCATACATGGCACAAAAGTGTTACTTTAAAGTTCATGTGATGACGGCCAGCGTTACAGTAGTGTTTCTCTAGTTGTGACGGAAACCGAAATGCAGTGCTTTGTCAACATTAATATATCACGGGGTCAACTTGCCAGAGGGTTAAAGACTCTAGCTTGAGCCCGCGGCCAAAGGTTTGGTTTGTCAGAAGTGGGATTCGAACCCACGCCTCCAGGGGAGACTGCGACCTGAACGCAGCGCCTTAGACCGCTCGGCCATCCTGACATTGCAGCTACTGGCGAGCAGCGTTTTTGGAGCTACTCCAAATGGCAGATGATCTAGAAGCTAGTGGTCCCCCACTCACCCTAGTCACAACACAGGCCTCGTTGGCGCAGTTAGGCAGCGCGTCAGTCTCATAATCTGAAGGTCGTGAGTTCGAGCCTCACACGGGGCAGAGTGGTGCTTTTTGGCACACGAGAGCGTTTAGGCGAAAGTGAGGGTTTCTTTATACCCTTTCGTGTGATTGTCCATTTCTTCATGAGCAATGCGATTGAAATGCAGTGCTTTTGTAGGACTGATGTTGAATAAATGCAGTAATAGCATTCCTCTCATATTCACGTAATATGTGGCAGCGTTGCTGCAATGTTTTGTCAATGTTTAACATCATTCTTTCATTCTCATGACGTTTCTTGTCAACGGCAATGCAATGTTTCGCTTGACATTCCATGAATCTCATCCCATGACACTCCATCCCACACCCCAAAAACCCATGACATGTCATTCCAAGAAATTTCCAGGAATTCCTTGCCATGACATTCTACTGCATCCCCAAAATGTCAGTCCATGACATCACAGTCAAACTCCAAGAATCACATTGCATCCCTCCAAAGAAACCCCAAACAAAACATGAATACCCTTTCACAAACAAGTTCTCATTCCGGTAAACATCGCAATGCGGTATTCCATTGAATCCCCTTCGATAAAACATGTCCAATTTCACAAAGTGTCATGGCATGAAATTCCAAGAAAACTGCATGAAAATTCCATAGAAGTCCATACATGGCACAAAAGTGTTACTTTAAAGTTCATGTGATGACGGCCAGCGTTACAGTAGTGTTTCTCTAGTTGTGACGGAAACCGAAATGCAGTGCTTTGTCAACATTAATATATCACGGGGTCAACTTGCCAGAGGGTTAAAGACTCTAGCTTGAGCCCGCGGCCAAAGGTTTGGTTTGTCAGAAGTGGGATTCGAACCCACGCCTCCAGGGGAGACTGCGACCTGAACGCAGCGCCTTAGACCGCTCGGCCATCCTGACATTGCAGCTACTGGCGAGCAGCGTTTTTGGAGCTACTCCGAATGGCAGATGATCTAGAAGCTAGTGGTCCCCCGCTCACCCTAGTCACAACACAGGCCTCGTTGGCGCAGTTAGGCAGCGCGTCAGTCTCATAATCTGAAGGTCGTGAGTTCGAGCCTCACACGGGGCAGAGTGGTGCTTTTTGGCACACGAGAGCGTTTAGGCGAAAGTGAGGGTTTCTTTATACCCTTTCGTGTGATTGTCCATTTCTTCATGAGCAATGCGATTGAAATGCAGTGCTTTTGTAGGACTGATGTTGAATAAATGCAGTAATAGCATTCCTCTCATATTCACGTAATATGTGGCAGCGTTGCTGCAATGTTTTGTCAATGTTTAACATCATTCTTTCATTCTCATGACGTTTCTTGTCAACGGCAATGCAATGTTTCGCTTGACATTCCATGAATCTCATCCCATGACACTCCATCCCACACCCCAAAAACCCATGACGTGTCATTCCAAGAAATTTCCAGGAATTCCTTGCCATGACATTCTACTGCATCCCCAAAATGTCAGTCCATGACATCACAGTCAAACTCCAAGAATCACATTGCATCCCTCCAAAGAAACCCCAAACAAAACATGAATACCCTTTCACAAACAAGTTCTCATTCCGGTAAACATCGCAATGCGGTATTCCATTGAATCCCCTTCGATAAAACATGTCCAATTTCACAAAGTGTCATGGCATGAAATTCCAAGAAAACTGCATGAAAATTCCATAGAAGTCCATACATGGCACAAAAGTGTTACTTTAAAGTTCATGTGATGACGGCCAGCGTTACAGTAGTGTTTCTCTAGTTGTGACGGAAACCGAAATGCAGTGCTTTGACAACATTA